>NW_005871078.1:5610727-5651588 GCF_000147115.1 Myotis lucifugus
TTACATGTTCTCAGTCATCATTTGTTTTTTTTCTAGCTTCCCCTTATCTATCCTAATCACATTATTTCTTCTACTTTAATTTAGTGAATGATTAAAATTACAAATGAGGTCTTTCCATTCAGAGTTCCATCTTCTTTTCTCTGTGATATCTTTAGCAAAAGTACTGTTTGAGAGAGGTTGGACAAGGTAGGTAATAAACAGTCTATTAGAAAACTTGCAGTGAGTAAGCCATAGGATTTTTGCAATATAGGGAAAGCAGCTTAATTTAAATAAAAGCACATATATTTTAAATAGTGAAGTGGCAAAATTAAGAGATAAGCATATAATAATATACAATTTATGTTAATATAGGAAAATATTTGGATGTTCAAATTTTGTCTCTTCAGTCTGAAACACCAAGCCCTCTGCCATAATTACTCCAGGTTATTTCTAGGGGCTATAATTTTATGTTATGACCTTTCCTTTCTTCATAGTTCATGCTCAGCTCTATTATCTTAAATATAAAAATATTTTGAGCATTAAGTGTATAAAACTTAAAAGACAGGTTTTGTTATTGTATTAAAAAGTCTAGCCCTGGCTGGTGTGGCTCAGTTGATTAAGGACCATCCGATGCACCCAGAGGTCGCCTGTTCAATTCTGGGTCAGGGCACATGCCTGGATTTCAGGCTCAATCCCTAGTAGGGGGCGTGCAGGAGGCAGCTGATCAATGTTTCTCTCTCTCCCTCTCCATCACCCTCCCCTTCCCCCTCTCCCCTTCTTCCCTTTTCCCCCTCTCCTGCTCTCCCCCTCTTCATCTCTCCCCCTCACTTCCTTTGTCTCTAAAATCAATAAAAATATAGTCTTACAAAAAGTCTGACTCCACAGTTGATGTTTGCTGACAATTTTAAAGTTCCACCCTTCTCTCCCCGCCCTTCCCCCCTCATTTCTACTTGTGGACAAACTGATACAAAAATTAAAAATAAAAGCCTACAGTTCCCTCTTTGGGAACTTCAAACTACTTAAACCCTGTCCCTCTCCAGGTCTCCCCTTTAACCATAGTAAACAACCAAAGACACTCACTTCCCCCTTCACTCAGGCTATTGGGGGGTAACTTGGGTGCCTATCCTACTCTCCATAAAAAACTTCCTATGCAAATAATAAACCTTTTCATACCCTCATTGTGCATGTGTGATATCATTCTCAACGTTCAAACCTCCTTTGGGTGCTTCACTTGAAAAAGGTCATAGGCTCTTCAACCTCTCTTAGGTATGGTGGATGTGGCTGGTGGGTGAAGTTTGACAGAGAAGGCTTCCCAGTCACTCAGAAAGTGTTGTGTATGTGGTCTAAACTCTAAGACCATCCTGCATATCAGATATTTACATTATGATTCATAACAGTAGCAAAATTACAGTTAATGAAGTAGCAACAAAAATAATTTTATGGTTGGGGGTCACAAAATGAGGAACTGTTTTAAAGGGCCAGAAGGTTGAGAACCACTGGCTAAGGACAAAGAAAAATATTTTATTCTAAAAATAAGAGACCATCATAAATAATGCTACTATGAACATGGACATGCAGATACCTTTTTGACATAGTGTTTTCATTTCCTTTGGTTATATTCCAGGAAGTGGAACTCCTTAATCATGTAGTAGTTTATTTTTAATTTGTTGAGGAACTTTCACATGGTTTCCATAGTGGCTATAGCAATTTATAATCCCACCAAAGTTGTACAAGGGTTCCCTTTTCTCCACATCCCTGCCAGTATTCATAAACAATTACTACAAAAATAGTTTCCACACATCTTTTGAGTTTTGAGTTATTAAATTGCATATAAAAATATAAACGATTTCCTAAATTACACATGAAATAGAGGGCAGAATGAGGAGAAAAACACTTGTATTTTTTATGATGGTCATTCTAACTGGCATAAAGTGGTATCTCACTATGTTTTTGATTTTCATTTCCCTTATTATTAGTGATGTTGAGCTCCTTTCATGTTTAGATTTTCTGCCATGTTTTTTTTTAAGTCAAATTGGTTTTGTTTTGTTTTTTGCTATTGAGTTATATGAGTTCTTTATATATTGTATATTAACCTTTATCATATATGTGGTCTGAAATATTTTCTCCCATTCTGTAGGTTGTTTTTCATTTTGTTGATTGTTTCTTTTGCTCTGCAGAAGCTTTTTATTTTGACTAGTTCCACTTATTTTGTACTTTGTTGTTTGTGCTTCAGGTGTCATATCCAAAAACTCACTGCCAAGACCAATGAGCTTTTTTCCTATGTTTTCTTCAGTGAGTTTTATGATTTCCAATCTTTTATTCAAGTATTTAATCTATTTCAAGTTAATTTTTGTGAGTGGTGTCAGATAAGAGTGTAATTTTATTCTTTTACATTTAAATATTAATTTTTTCCATCAGCATTAATTGAAAAGACTGGCTTTTCTCCCTTGAGTATTACTGGATCCTTTGTCATAAGTTAGTTGACCATATATGAGATTTATCCTTGATATTAATTTACCTAAAGTAATCAATGATACCACATCAGCCCCAGAAGAAATTCAGGTCAACCTCATGGGCCAGGGCTGTTTTAAATGATAGAATCATCCTAGACTTCTTCCTTATAGACCAAGGTAGAGTCTGTATAATCATACATACATTATTTTGCACTTGGCTTAATATCTTGTGCCATTAGAAGAAGTTAAAACATACACTTAAATTTAAAAACTACCTGGCTTTCTAGGTCGACCCTTTGGTTTAAGTGACTTGTTCAGCTAATTATGTTTAGAACATTGATGGTATGGATAAGGTCAGTATGGCAGGTTGGCCTCATGGCCTGATCTTACCAGTTGCAATGTTTGATAAAACATTAATTACATGTTTTATGAGAAATATTGAATGGACATGATCCCATCATCTGTTAGTCAGATTAATCAGAGTAGCCAACAGAATGACATACTCATTGCAAAATTCTACTTAAGTCAATATAATTTTAAAAAAAGGAGTAGATACTTTATTAAACAAGGAAAGCTTGAGGATCTTACCCTTACACTATTTTCTCTGTAAAATGGCATAACAGTATAATTATAAAAAGATAATAAACTTGTTGAATGGATTAATTAAATTAACTCAGGGGAAGACCTTAAAACAATGCCCAGCTAATGGTGGCCTCAAATAAATGGCAGGTATTGTTACTACACTTACGTTCTGCTTTGTGCTCTTTGTTGTGTAAGTTCTGTCATGGTCCCTTAGTTCAGAAACAAAAATGTGGAAATGATACTAAGTTTGTGCCTTTATCTAGACTTACCTAGTCTTTTTTAATAGTCTCTTTTGTGTCTCCCTGCCTCTCATTTAATCCATCTTCCATACAGCATCTCATACATCCATCACCACTAGCACGCACCATTTCTATGGCAACCATTCAGTAAGTTGCCATCAACTAGGATAAAATCTGATTATCTGAGCATGACTCAAAATGCCCTGTAACCTGATCATGTCTTCCAGTCCCAACTCTGGTCCCCCATGTTGCAACCTTTATGAACCACCAATGTTCAACTTCCATGAAAGCTGATACCGCCATACATTGGTCCATATAGTCAATACCCTCTGCCCTGGATGTCCCACTCCTTTTTCTCTCCTTTTGTACTCTGGTCCCATCAGCTTGACCAAAATCATCTCCTGCTACTCTTTTCCCTCCATCAACATGTTCCAACCACACTGGCCTTTATAGAATCTCAAGGCTCCAAAGCCTTTAGCCACACTCTTCCCTCTCTTTGAAGATTCTTGTCACCCACCCTATCTTTTACTCTGAGAATCCAACTCCTATTTAAGTCTCACTTTCTCTAAAGGTATCTAACCCTCTAATCTTAATTTGATATGTTGCCATCTTATAATGATTAATTATTTTCCATCAGATAACATATCTTAAGGTGTAGTTGTATATTTATTTTTTACTTTGTTCTTAATGTATAGCTCTCCTACTAATTCCAATAGCTTCTACTGCGCTCTATGAAAGAAAAGTGATGTCTGTTGTTACCATGAAATGCTCAGTACCTAAAGAGAATGCCTGGCACAAAGAAGGCCCTCAATAAAGATTTGCTCACTGAATAAATATTTGAAGAACTAGATGGAATTATTAGTCCCATGTGAAAGCCTACTCAATATCCATTCTGTACTCTTCCTTACAAACAGAATCCCAACTGTATTTGAGGCATCAATATAGTAAAAATCTATATTCCCCTGTCTTTGTCTTTTCTCTTTCTCCTTTGTCCTGTATCGAATATTGCACTTATGTGGATGTTGATAGATAAACTAGAAGGAGCCTGAGTCTTTGTTGATATTGTGGGGTTACCATGCCTACATTATGGCAAAACTAAAGTCAAGTCACACAAAGTGAACTATAGAGCCCAGGGGACATTAGGAACAATCCTGTTCAAACCTGCTTTTTACAAATGAGGGAAGTGAGGCTCAGCGAGGTTACGTGGTGAAGATCTCATAGGTAGTAAGGAGTAAATACAAGATTGTAATTCAGTTTCCTCACTTCCAGGTCAGTGCTGGGTTAAAACTTCTCTTAGAGTCTGTGAGTCATTGCTGTTGTTTTTCTCATGTAGAAGAATTGAAATTTCTGCATAGCATTTTCCAGGAAGGTGGCATATAGGAGGGAGCCATCCTGTCAGTTTTAAGGGCAAGACAGAGAGCAAGAAGCTGACTTAATAAGCTGGAAAGAAGTGGAGACAAGAATGAAAATTAGCTACTTTAATAAGAGGCAGACTTTTTCTTTAGAACTCAGAGGAGATATTCAGGTTGATTTAATGGAAAATTGTCTTTCAAAGGAAGGGAGTAATAATATTTAGTTGTGTTAGTTTTGTAAGGAAAGAGAAGTTCCTAACATATTTATAGACTTAAGTTAACTGCTGGTAATGCAAGCTACCAGTTTCCAAGAACATAATAACATTCCAATAATGCAGTGACAAAGCTTGTACATTGCCACCATAAAATATTGCTATTTCATCATATGAGAAATGTAGGTAATTTTTTCTGAAAAAAGTTTCTAATATGCCCATCAGCTTGGGCAGTATGACATTGCAGGTGGAAATACAGAAAAGGAGAGAGGGATATATTCCATTACATAGAAATATAGAATTCCTTCACATAAGTAACTTCACAGTGATCTTACAATTGTATGGGATTATTGATAAAGATATATGGGCTGTTATGTTTATGATATAATACAGAATAATCTGAAATCAAATGCTCATACACCAAAAAAATTACATACGATTCCATCATAATGTAGAATAGTGTCTGGTATGGAGTGCCTTTTTAATAAATATTATTGAATAAATAACGTTTCTTACCCACCTGTGAATGTTTAGTAAAAGAACATATAGTTCCTTCCTTGGGAATGAATACAACACATTAATCTGGCTGCTTTTTAAAATTCTAGGTAACATCTACGTAATTTTCTGTAATAATGTGTTAGTCAAGATTCAGCTAGAAAAAGCAGACACCATTCTAGGCATTTCAATGCAAGATGGTAGTCTTCTTATAAGTCAGTTACAAAAAACTTTGAGGGAAATAGGAACAAAAATGGGGTGGGGTGGGTGGCCAGGGAAGGAATAGGCATATTCTACAGAAACCAGGAATTGCAGGAAGCTACTGTCAGCACCACAGGAGAGGGCACCGATGTGGCCGCTATTGACTTGCATCCAAGCAGAAGTCTGCCTTTATTTCCTGTCGCTATAGGGGAATACTCCTAAGAAGGATGCCCAGGTTATTTGCCTCCACAACTGCAAAAGCTCATAAAAGTTCTAACTCATTTTCACCTCCCATTCTCAGACAGGATGCCTCCCACTGGCAGGATCTATGCTTAAGCCCTGCTAGCAGCTGAATTTAGGTTCTAGCAACTGTGGAGGTCATTTATCTATTTGTATTGCACAAGTTTTTAGCTATATAATAGTGAGAAAAAAGTCACAGTCCTTAAACTGTTATCATAAAAACTCATTCCTTGTGGGAACAAGATAATTATAAAAACAATAAATGTAAATACATATGTCTGTGTACATACCACATCCCATAATATAAATAATATCTACATATTAAAATAACATTTTTATTTATGCTATATATTTTAAATAATATATTTCTATTAATATATCCTATATAATAAAAGCCTAATATGCAAATCAGTTGAACGGTGGAACAACTGGTCACTATGATGCGCACTGAGCACCAGGGGGCAAACGCTCAACGCAGGAGCTGCCCCCTGGTGGTCAGTGCACTCCCACAGGGGGAGCGCCGCTCAGTCAGAAGCCGGGCTCATGGCTGGTGAGCGCAGCAGTGGTGGCGGGAGCCTCTCTTGTCTCCACTGCAGGCGGGTGGTAAGAAGCAAGGGGTCCCGGACTGCAAGAGGGATGGGGGGATTGGGCCTAAGCCGGCAGGTGGACATCCCCCGAGGAGTCCCAGACTGAGAGAGGGCCCAGGCCAAGCTGAGGGATCCTCCCTACCCCCAGTGCACGAATCTCATGCACCGGGCCTCTAGTATTATATATTACATGTCAAGCACTATTCTGAATCCTTTATGTCTTAGCTAATTTGATTCTCTAAAAAACCATATGTGATAAGCACTATTACTTCCATTTTACAGATGAGAAAACTAAAGCATAGAGAAGTTCAATAAAATTGCCCAAGTTCACACAGCTAGTAATAAGCAAAATGGGTTTGCACCCAGGTAGTCTGGCTCAAGTTCAGTCCCTAATGTGCTATGCTGCCTGTGCCTCTGCTACCCAGGATTAGGACAGGAGGAGCAAGATGCTATGGCAGCACAGGGGGGGGGGGAAAGTTAATCTAACCTAGAAAACTTAAGAGAAGTCTTCCAGGAGAAAGTGATATTCAAGTGGAGACCTTAAAGATGAGTAGAAGTAAGCTAGGTGAGCCGGAGGAAGATGGCATATCCTGGAAGAGATAGCATATTCTTAGCCTAGAAAAAGGCATGACTGTACATACAAAAGTAAGTGAAAGCCAGTGAGGCTAGAGCATAGAGAGTGAAGAGGAAAATTGAAAGTAATGAGCCTGGAGAGGAACCTGGGTTCCCTTAGGCATTAACATATGCTGAGCTCTAACCCAGAGTGTCTGGGGAGCTGGAGATTGCAGCTAAAAGATGAATATTATAATACACACTGCCCCCAAATAACTACCCCTGTCCCAGTGTAAACCTCAGCAGTGCGCAGAACAGGAGGTGGACTGGTGTTGTAGAAAGAAGCCTTAGAAAGGGGAGTTGAGAAAAGGCTAAAAATTAAGTTAACTTGTAACTATCTCAATAACAATATCTGAGTCTATTTTCTAAAAAACATTTTTTAACAAATACAAATAAATGGTTCCTTGTGGTTCCTTTTTATTCCCCCTATTCCACTGATCTTTATTGGGGAACCAATTGTTTGCTGAAAACAATTACAGCCCTAAAGATAAAAAAACAAATAACAGCCTCTGCACTCAATCTCTCTATATATGTGCCCAGTGACCAGAACGGCAGAACAATCAGTGGCTATGATGCGCACTGCGGCAGCCAACCAGCCTGACCCGGGACCCGATTAGCCCTCCCCCGCCAGCCAGCCTGTCCCCAGATCGGCCCCCAACACCCCGGTTGGGGGCGGGACCAGCTGGCCAACTGCCCACGGCCCCTCCCCGCCCCTGGCCTGGCACGATGGGCCCCCAACGGGGCAGGCCAGCTGGACCCCACTCGTGCACAAATCTATGCACTGGGCCTCTAGTCTTATAATAAGTGCTAAGATTCCTAAGAACAAGGGGCTAGGAGAGCTCATGCCTAACTTAACCAGAGGAGAAAAGAGGTCAGGGAGGTCTACCCAGAATTTGGAGAGTAGAGGCATTCTTAGGGAAAGATAGGGGTCATGATTAAAGACAGGGTCCTCAACCCAGAGGTCTGCAGAGGGTGCCAGGAGTGAATTCAGAAGTTTGGACATTGATAGAGACACTTGCTATGAGGGCACACAAATAAGAGCAGATGAGTGATGGGTTGGGATGGTGGCAGGACAGAAGCACATGGTAAATAGGCAATTGGCAAGGCATCAGAGAGAAATGCAGAGGGACAGAATTAGTTCTAACTAAAGTACATTTGGGGGAAAACAAACAAAATGACTGGTGCTGTCTCAAAACTGATATCGAAATGAATTCCATTAATTGAGAAAATAACTTGACCATAAATTTGTTTGCTAATTATGATTTTCAACAAAATCTTTGCCAGGAAGTAATTTTGCTAAAAAACTTAAAAACTAACTGAAGATTGAGAGAATTAAATTTTTTTTAAAAAATGTCCTCTATTAAAGCCATTAGCTGGCAGCTAATGAGATTAGAGAATCCTATATAATAAAAGCTCAGTAACTGAAATGGCGGGACGACCAGAACAACCAGAGACCAGAATGACCACGGTCCCTCACCCCCGCCTGCAGTCTCCCAGTGAGTGGTTAGGGGTGATCAGGCAGGCAGAGGCAGTTGGGGTGATCAGGCAGGCAGGCAGAGGTGGTTAGGGGTGATCAGGCAGGGAGATGTGGTTAGGGGTGATCAAGCAGGAAGGCAAGTGGTTAGGGAAGGGGTGGGCAACCTTTTTGTGAGTGCATGCCAAAACCAGCAAAATCTCTGACTCAAAATTCTTCTGCATGCCAACCCTAATTTTTTGAGAACATGTTACACCTACTTGATATCTCTTAAGGTGTACACGTATGTGAAGAACCTTGAAGAAATAATAAAATTCATTCAAGCGACAAAAACACAGTATATGATGATGAAAAATACATTTATTTTTTAATGTATACATGTACACTGATAGTCCAACAGAAAACTTTATGACTCCATTTGATATTATCAGTGGGACTTTTGCTGCTGCATCACTGATGACAGAGATTTTACATCAGGCTTATATTTCATGACCTTCAGAGATATGCACGAGCTACTACTTTCATCTGTCAGGCTACTCCTATTACGAGACTTAACAAAATTCATCTGAGAACAAAGATTCACAAGCGTATGTGGATGAAACCAAAACACTAGTTGGATCTAGGAAGGCAGGAAGAGTTAAGGCAGAGGCATAGAAATTGCTCTTCCCCTCTCTCGTCAATCCATGTCTATGGTCTTTAAGATAACTTGTTATGTAAAATTATTTATCTAAGATGCACCTACACTGAATTTATCTGAAAAATAAAAAAGTCAATATTAAGAAAAAAATTGTAAATGGAAGATTATAAGAGAGGGTTTTGCGTGCCAGCAAAAGTTACTGGCGTGCCATGTTTGGCACGCGTGCCAGGGGTTGCCCACCCATGGGTTAGGGGCAATCAGGCAGGCAAGAGGTAGTTAGGGGTGATCAGGCAGGCAGGCGAGCAGTTAGGGGCCAGTGGTCCTGGATTGTGAGGGATGTGCCACTGCCGGTTTAGGCCTGATCTGCAGGGATCTGGGATCGGGCCTAAACCAGCAGTCAGACATCCCTCAAGGGGTCCCGGATTTCGAGAGGGTGCAGGCCAGGCTGAGGGACTCCCCGCTGCATGAAATTTCATGCACCAGGCCTCTAGTATAATATAATAAAGCTATTCACAAGCATCCTGAACTTGTATTCTGTAATATAACCTTCAAAGCAATGTTTGACTAACTCACTGTGACCTTTCTTCAAAGTTAAGAAACTTTATTTGCCCAGTTTAGAAAACCGAACTTTTCTGCTCTTCCTTACAGGTTTTATTTTATCCAATCTAATCTGTTGACCACAGACCCTGTAAGTAATAGCAAAAGTCCTCCTCTTGGGTTTTCACTGGCAGAGCCTGAGATAAAATCCATGGAAACAAATGCAGGCAGCATTGTTTCTGAGGCACTTTCTGCTTGCTTGTTCCAAGGTTTATTTCTGCATGGCTTCACTGTTTCTCTAGCTTAAAGACTGTGTATTTATTTGTTCTGTTTTGCTCTGGCTTTGCTTTTGGTTTTGGTTTTGCTTTATGTTAAAAGCCAGCACTAATGCATATTACCAAAGGTTCAGCACCATGCAGGCAATAAGCAACTAAGATGTATAATTTAATGAATTTGATTATAACAATGGAGAGAAACTGGAAGGAATGTATAAATGGTGAGCATTTGCTTCCAGCATTGGGAAACTTTCCAAGTGGCAGACAGGCCAAATGTGAAAGGGGAAAGGGAGGGGAAAGAAAAGAAATGGAAAACAATCTGAGCCAAGTACTGAGAGCCTCTTAAAAGTCCTTGTCCTCGACTTTACACATTTATTTCCTATGAACAGTGGAACATCTTAGCTACTTCCAGATGGAAGCATGAACACCTCTCCACTCTGTCCCCCCTCCCCCCGCCCCAGACATGTTCTCTCTGTTGCTTCCTATGCAAGAGAATGCAATCACCATTCTCCCAAAGCTATAGTGCCCTCTTAGAAACCCTGGAGGCCTCACTAACAATTCCTTCAGACAGTTACCAAGTCCTAGTATGCATCTATAGGGCCTCTTATCCATCCTATATTTCTCCTCTTTCCATTTCCAAACCAATACTTGAAGTGAAGCCTTTAATCTCTCTTACCAAACTTTTAACTAATCTCCCGGAATCTGAAGTTTTCCAGGCTACTCCAGTCTACAGAATGTTAATACATAATTTTTTACAAATCACTACATTGATTGTGTCACTATCCTGCTCAAAACCTTTAGATGCTTTCCTTCCACCTGACCTGTTAAATACCAACATCTCTGTCTGTATTTAAAGCCTCACAGGACATGGCTGGGACTCCCATGGCTTGGACTGACTGTTCCACTTTATGTTCTCAATGGCACATACAAATGAAATAATTCAAACCATTCCCTCCTGCTAAACTATTCCCTCTACCTTTCTCTCAAAAAATGCTCCGATTGGTCAAGTTACATGAAGACTCCCAACATCCCTACAGCTTTTCCCTCCTCAGACCTCCAGTAGCACTTTGTACTAGTATCTCTCATGGCACTTTCTCCATTCTATCTTATTTTTTATTTATTTTAGTGCCTGTCACTTTTCCCACTCGGTTTTATTAGGTGAAACAGTGAGGATATGATTAAGAATACGAGTTTAAATCTTCTGCTTCTTAATCCCCATGTGGCCATGGGCAATGATTGGCCTTCTTTAGACTCAACTTCCTCACCTGTAAAATGGGAGTGGTAATAGTATTTATCTCAAATAACTATTGTGAAGTTTAAATGTTAATACATGTAAAAGTCATGGAAGCATGCCAATACATAATAAGTACTCAAGAGTGATTAATTAATTTTAGTATTATTTTTTTATAAAGGAGACTTTTATTTTTTTATTTTTTATATATTTTTAAATATATTTTATTGATTTTTTACAGAGAGGAAGGGAGAGAGATAGAGAGTTAGAAACATCGATGAGAGAGAAACATCGATCAGCTGCCTCCTGCACACCCCCCACTGGGGATGTGCCCGCAACCAAGGTACATGCCCCTGACCGGAATCGAACCTGGGACCTTTCAGTCCGCAGGCCGATGCTCTATCCACTGAGCCAAACCGGTTTCGGCAGTATTATTTTTTATCTTTACAACTTTAAATACAAAAGTTAAATAGACATTGTGCCTGGGACTCCAGGCCAGTGTCCACCAACTGTGGCACACAGGGTCAAGGATTCTTTGCTCCTACTGTAACAGCCATATGAACTTTCCTGGAAAGTACTAGAAAAGAGAATGCTACTTATTTTTATATTGTGTGTATTTTGCTGTGGTCTGTTAATTCCCTGTTTCAGTGAGAGCAACACCTCAATAGTTCAAAATTGTGTGTTGGATAATTTTTTAAAAGCTTTTGATCCTCTGAAGTCTATAGATTATTTCCATATGAACTGGTTATTTGTATAAAGTATATTCTTAAAATAAAATAATAATAGACATTGTAAAAGGAAGGGGAGAGATGTTGTCATTGATCTAATAAAATAGGAAGGAAGAAAGGAAGGAAGGGAAGGAGGGGGTAAGAGGAAAGGAAGAAAGGGATAGACAGAAGGAGGTAAGGAGGGAAAAAATAAAGAAAAAAAAGTTATAGTGAAAGTTTTGTTAATGCTAAATTTGGACAAATACATTTATATTGTGAAAGAGGCTTCCAACCAACCAATCCAGCTTGTTTATGTTCAAGTCCTGAAATATTTTTTAATACAATGCAAAGAAGTATAGTTTCACATTAATACGGTACATTACACTAAGGGCATTCACATACATTATTTCAACATATAGACTAAGGAGAAACCCATGTACTAGCATTTCTGTGGAGCTCTTCATTACTTCACTGGGTAAGAGAGAGAGCGAGAGAGCGAGAGAGCGAGAGAGAGAGAGAGAGAGAGAGAGAATACAATGTAGCCCTTCAACCACACAAAATCTCTAATTTATTTTATCTCCATGCTCTGAAATTGTGCTGGTCGATGTTGTTTCAATGCTCTGTCAATGAAAACAAACAACATGGTAATATGTTCTGGGCAGATAAAGTTCTTATTCAAAGGGCCCTTGGACAATTTAAGATTTATATAAGTAAACAAATGTCATTCTCAAAGACAGATTTCATAATGCATGGGTGTAGCAGAATGTAAAAGCTCTGCTTCCGATCATTGTTTAAAATGGAAAGAATACATGAGAATTATTGAAACTGCTCGGGTCAGGTAACAATTTGAAAAGCTATGTATGCTGAAAAAATGGAACATGATTGTTATCAAAGGGGACATTAATACAACCAGAAAACTCTCAAAGAGGAAGGAACCAAAACAATGGGGAAAAACAGAATTTTGTCAATGTTAACAAAGAGATCTTAATAAATTTTTATTTGAGACCAAAGGAATAAATCTAGGGTCAAATCATCTATTACTTTAGAATTTTTCTGTATAATATAATTACTTGAAACTAATAGCCAGGTAATACATGAGCTATGAATTTTGCCCTAGTCTATATCTAATCAGGCTATTTCTAAATCTATTAATGTTCAGATAGACACACTGACACAACATACTCAAAAGTAAACTAATTATCTATCCCCGTCCTCACCCCAAACCTGCTATGTTCCACTTTCTGCCTGGAATGCCCCATTCTCCTTTATGCCTATCCCCAATGGCCCTCCCCTCCATCACACATCTAGAAATTTCTTCTCTCTCAGGCTTTGATCAAGACACATGACTTCCTCCACTATCCCCACATGCATTAACTTTTTTCCCTGCAAACCTAAGGCACTTTTCAAGAAATTAAATAGGCCTAACCGGTTTGGCTCAGTAGAAAGAGCATCGGCCTGCTGGCTAAAAGGTCCCAGTTTGATTCAGGTCAAGAGCATGTACCTCGGTTGCAGGCTCAATCCCTGGCCCTGGTCGTGGCGTGTGCGAAGGCAACCAATGTGTCTCTCTCCCATCGATGTTCCTCTGTCTCTCTCTCTCCCTCTCACTCTCTCTAAAAATGAATGGAAAAATATCGTCAGGTGAGGATTAACAAAACCAAACCAAAAAAAAAGAAATAGCCCATCAAATTTTTCTGTTCACCTTACCAGCCTATGGCAGAGCTTTATCACAGTTTCTTTAACTCCCTCTCCCCCCAACTGCTACTTCCCAGAAGCTACCTCTCCCTGTGGCCACCTTCTTAGTTTATCTAAATTCTAACCTTCAATTTCAGTTCCAAATATAGATCCCCCAGGAAGACTTTCCTAAATCCTAATTCAGATGCCACTGCTCAGTGCTCTACACATCTCTATCATAGTATTATCATATTGGACTGAAATTATTGATTTACTTATTATCATTACATTATAGTCATGTTTCTCTGTGCCCAGGACTGAATCACATTCCACTTTGTATCTGCAGCATCTAAACTAGTCTATGGCCTATGGTGTGCTGATAAAGTGGCTACATTTGAGACAGGCAGTAAAGAGGGAAAATTTTCAATTCTGCATGGTTATTCTCTTTGCAATGATAATTACCTTTTGTTAGTCATCTCTACTACCTTTGTGCATGATAATAGAAATTATTTTATAACTGAAAGCAGCCTCAGAAATCATCTGGAACAAGTCTTTTGTACAAAACCACTAAGATAATATGTCAGTCACTTAAGGACACTGTAAATACTACATGTCCAAGACCAGACTCAACATTCTTTCTTCTAATGCACTTTCACTTTCTTATGTAGTTGGTATAGTAGGCATGTTGTGGAATACCTGCTTATGACTGGTATATAGCTATTATGTTAATTAATGTGTTAATCTGGCCAGGCTATAGTCCTCTGTCATTCAAAAATTGTCACAACCTTTTGCTGCAGGGGTTCAGGATCTGAAGAAGGGGCTGTGCACAAATGACAACACTAGACAAGAAATATGAATTTAGAAGGCATGAGGGCCAAGTGGAAACCTCTCTCTTGGAGAGGCACACCGACTTCTGGCCTGTCTGCTTTTTATTCACTTTTAGATACACATCTTGCCCTCAGTAAACAGGTAGCAGACAGACAGTCTCAAAGGTCAGTAAAAATTTACTTTGAGGCTATCAGGTCAGGAAATTGCTTCGAGCCACCACTATCTCAACAGAACAATTGGTGCATGGTATTAGCCCTGCTAAATTGTCCAAGGTCCATCGGCCTTCCAAGTTGCTTGATGCATTCTCATGATAGTATTGACAATGGATGGCTTCCCACATCAAACAATTAATCCTGGTGTTGCTGTGAAAGCAGTTTGTACATGTGATTAACACCTTCCATCAACTGACTTTTAAATAAAAGAGATTGTCCTTGATAATTTGAATAGGCTTCATCTAATTGGCTGGAAGGCCTGAAGAGCAAATGGAGGTTTCTCTAAGGAAGAAGAAATTCCACTTGTATACTTCAGCAAGAATTTCTAGATTTCCCTTCTTGATGGCCTGCCCTATGAATTTCAAACTTGTCTTGCAAGTCCTCAGAATAGCATAAGCTGGTTTCTTGCAATAGATAGATGATAGACAGACTAGATAGATAGATAGATAGATAGATAGATAGATAGAGATACCTACTGGACACTTTGAAAGGCACAATTAAGAATATAGAGGTAAAATCTAATCGCCACCATTGAAAAATTCCTCTGAGGTTAAGAAAATGACAGCCTAGAAGAGCATGTTTGACTTTATAAAAGTAACTGCAAATAAAAGGGCATCAGCAATTGGTGGAGGGTCTCTGCAACACACATATTCATCTGACCCAGACAGAGTCAGTTTTAAGCACAACCAAACCCAAGGAGGGCAAATCCATATTACAACAGTACTGGTAAACTAGGCTTTTTCTTTGTCTTCTTGCTTCTATTTCTTCAACACCCTCTTTATCTCCTGAAGGGTCTGTAAATACAGCTAGAAAGTAGGAATGGCACAACTGAGAAATAAAGATGTCTGTTCTCTCTTCTCCTAAAGGAGGGTGCCATCTACAAGAGAGTGCAGATTAGGAAAAATATAAAAAGTTTTACCATTGAATAAGGTTGGAAGTATGAATTATGACAATTATTGAATTAAGACCATATTTGCAACTTAAAGTGACTATAGAATTTTTATGCTTAATGTGTTTCAGATGAATACTATAACTATAATGGAGGGGGATGGGGAGAAAAATTGAATTAACCCAAGTAATTTATGAATACAGAATTTCACTGAATACCCTCAGTGTAATGTGTAAATATGTAAGCATGTACATAATAAATCTGAAGGAAATTTTTGCTGAAGAGCAAACAAGGTATATGCATGGTCTTAGTGTATTCCACAGATGGCTTATTAAATTACAATGGGGGAAAATAGCAACTATACATAGAGAAATTGGACAACACCCTGACTGGGTAATCAAAACTGTCATTACTAATGGTCAGTTGGCCAAGGTACACCTCCAAATGGGATACTCTGAAAATGACACATCATCTATGAACTATTCTGTCCTAGAATGCATAACCTAAATATAGCAAAAAGAAACAGCAGACAAAGCCAAACTGAGAAACATTATATGAATTGTTTTAAAAGACTGTATTTTTTAAATGTCAATGTCATGAAAACCAGAGGAAACTGAAAAAATTTACAGATTAAAGAAGAGTGAAGAGATATAATTAAATACAACTCCTGTTCCTATATTGGATCCTAGATTGAAAGGAGGGGAAGGGGAAGTGCTAAGAGGTCATAACGAGCTAATTGACAGTATTGGAAAACCTATGGTAGGTTTGGTAAAAGTAATATATCAGTGATAAATTTACTAATGGAAATAAATACACTGTACATTTGAGAACAGCATGGGGGCTAAATAAGAGCCTCCATTGCTGCAAACTGTGAAAACTACACTTGGGATATAAAAGGCCTTATTCTTAGGAAATGTTCACTTAAGAATTTAAGATTAAAAGGCCACAATGTATGTATCAAATGGTTCAAAAATATTATACAGATTGTATAGAAAGAGAAAGCAAATGATAAAAGCAAATGGGATAAAATGTTAATAATAGGCGAATCTGAGTAAATAGTATGTGGGTGTTCTTTGTGCTGTTGTCATTCTTGTACTTTTATGTAACATTAGGATTTTTTTCCAAATTAAATGTGTTTTGAGCTTTCTTATTTATTCTTCAATAATGTTTTCAGAGTAAAGCATTTCGGTGTGATCACCGTGCTATTAAAGTAAGTCTGAGGCTAAGAATTTTACTTAAAACCAAGTGTCCTGCTTTGGAAACTCTCTGGTCTTTCCTATTAGGGTAAATAATTCAACCAATGGAACAGAACTATGTGGGGCAATGGTGGTTGTGGGGATGCTATTTAGGTAGTTATTGAAAAGCATCTTCTTACCTATGTGTATTTACTCTATCAAGTTATCCTATATAATAATAGGCTAATATGCAAATCAACCGAAAGGCTGAACGACAGGTCACTGTGATGCATATTGACAACCACGGGGCAGATGCTCAATGCAGGAGCTGCCCTCTGGTGGTCAGTGCATTCCCACAGGGGGAGCACCGCTCAGCCAGAAGCCAGGCTCACGGCTGGCAAGCGCAGCTGCGGGGAGCAGGCCTAAGTCAGCCTCTCGGACAACTCCCGAGGGGTCCCAGACTGTGAGAGGGCACAGGCTGGGCTTAGGGACCCCCGCCCCAGTGCACGAATGTCGTGCACTGGGCCTCTAGTGAAAATATAAGAACAACTATGTTCATGTAGGGTCTTTGAATGTTTACCAATAAAAGTCAGTCTAATCCAGATTAATATTAAACTAACAAATATACATAATTAAATTCAAATTCTAGTTCTAAAATTTTATTCAGGGAGGTTGTGAAATCTCAATTTGTATGCATTTTTTTTTAAGATTGAATAAGATTACCATTAAGGTCTTTTAAATTAAATGCCTACAGTAATTTAGATGAGACCTGACTGAAAGAGGAGAGGGAGAATGGGGTGGACAAAATCACATATTGCCACATGAAAGAGACCAAAGGGAAAATACATTCATGAGAAAATTAAGCAATGACCTAAAAATATGTAGTTTCACTTTACTTCCTCCTTTTACTTATATTTATGGAAAGTGTAATATTTTGACAATGAAGAGCCATTTGTGCCCTTTAATCTTGTCTGGGGACTGTGGAATTCAGAAAACATAGGAAGTAGCCAAGAGCTTCAGTAAGTATACAAAGGAACAGTACAAATTATAGGGAAAAATGTTTGCTTTAAAAGTTTTAAAAACTAACTCTAAGTCCTGTGATGCTAAATTGATAAACGTGTTCTCTTCTCTCATGACATAAAGAATATATTATAGTTATTGTATTAGAAGACACAAAAACAAAAGGTCCCACCAGAAGTTTTTGCTTCTTTCTGGCCAGTGATGACTGGACATCATTTTATGACATCCTTACTTAGAAATCAGTAAGTAATGTCTAAAACTGAAAAATCAAGTAATAGTAGCATATGCATATTATTTAGAAATTGCAAGATGAATACCAGAAGAAATAACTAAAAACTGTAGTAATTGCCTATGAAAAGGCAAAACTAGAGGAATACAAGGCTGAAAAAGAAGTTTTCTTATTTCCAATATAAGCCAATTGAGTTTTTAAAACTATGTGCACACAGTACACACATACTTAACACAAACAAAATAAAGTTAAATAAAAAGAATAAATGAGAAATGGCTTTAATACATTTAGTAGAACTTTAAAATTTATTTTTATTTTATTAAATACAATTGCACCTACCTACATTTGAATATATACATATATTCTTCAGTTTTCTACAACTCTGGCACTAACATTTCAGCTTCCCAAGCATTTACAGCTCACAAATTTGGAAGCATTATTTTCAATCTTAAATTTTAACTCAGTGGGGTCTAACTAAAAAGAAGCTATAGGGGTTGCTCAGAGGAAAAGGGGTTGTGAAACATAGTTTCTTATTTTATTGTGATAAATGAAATATATTGGAAATGTGGTACTTACTGGGGAGAGAGTAGTATAACAAATATATCATATTAAATCAAGGTGATGATTTTCAGAGTGTTTGTGAAAAACATAAAGCCTTAAAATCAACCCAATTTTATTTCCATTCTTCTTCCAAGAATAAGGGAGTAGATCCAAAACAAACAAACAAAAAATACACCTGAGGTGTTTTTTGTTTTTTTTCCTTTATGCAAAGAACAAACCTGAAAAATCACCTCCTCTGTAGAGTAACTAATTGCCATGTTGCTAGGGCATTTAATTGCTTAGATTATGCAACATCATGTTAGCTAATCTTGAGAAAACAGAGTACAAACAGTTTAAGACTAACCTGCACCTTCTTTTTTAAATTTGCTATATAAGAACATATCCATTCAAATGAAAAAAACAAAATACCTAATTCTATGCCTATCAGAGACTGTAGGCCAAGAATTAATTAAGACTTTAAGCCCAGAAAATACAAATGCATTTTATGTTCAGAAGATATGTCTCCAGAATTTTTGCTTTGAGGATTTCCCTGTAATTAGACTAGAGGTATAAATGTCTAAATTACACTTTAGGGTCACAAAAAAAAGTTTTTTTTACATTTTTTACTGCCCTTTTACCAAGTTACTATTAGACAAACATTTACTCTCTTCATACCAATGATTATGGCCAAGTCAATGTCAATTCAACAAAGATAAATAAGAGTTTTTATCTACCTTTAAAAAGGTTTCAGTCTAGCAAGGAAGAAAAATGCAGACCAGTAATTGCAAGGTGTGGTATATTCATACAATAAAACACTACTGCAATTAATTGAATAAATTATGGCTACATATAACAACATGAATAAACCTTCCTATATAATAAAAGGCTAATATGCAAATTGTCCCCTCAGGAGTTTGAACGTTCACTATGACGTGTGCTACCACTAGGGGGAGGTGCGGAATGAAGGAAGGCCCCAGCTGGCAGCTGGCAGCCAGGGAAAGAAGGCCCCAATTGGCCCTGATAGCTGGCTAGGCCTAGGGACCCTACCCATGCACGAATTTTGTGCACTGGGCCTCTACTAAAAAGATAATATTAAGTGGCAGAAGATTAACACAGTATGATTCCATTTATAAAATATTCTAAAATATGCAAAACTGAACAACCTCTTGTTTAGGGATAAAACATAGCAACAAACGATAAAGAAAAGTAAGAAAAAAGTATAAAATGCAAAGATATTTCTTCTGCTCACAGCCAAAAGCTCTCTCAGCTGTCTTCTGCTCAACAATCTACCTTGTCTACCCACTGAACCTAACAGATTTCTAAAACCTCAGCCAGATAAGCCCTCACTGCCTCAAAAGAATAGCAATTTATTTCATTTAAGTTGAATGGAGGATACAATGACATACAATGGTGTTTGACTTTATTTTCTTTACACTTTTCAAATAGTTTGTAAATATTCTATAAATAATTTAAAAATTAGTGGTAAAAATGTAAAAACATCATGAAATGATCAGGAAATGGAGTGCAATGTGAGATTAAAAAAACAATGCCACTTCCCACAGGTAACATTTCTCTCACAAGAGAATAGTTTTGACCTTTTGATTCTTTTTTTAAAAAAAATATGTTTCTATTGATTTTTAGATAGAGAGGGAGAGGGAGAGAAACATCATTGGGCTACCTCCTGAACGCCCCCTACTGGGGATTGAGCCCACAACTCAGACATGTGCCCTGACCAGGAATCAAACAGGTGACCTGTTGGTGCATGGGACAATGCTCAATCCACTGAGCACACCAGCCAGGCTCAACTTTAAAATTGGAGGCAGTAGTGTCAAGTGGTTAGACTGTTGTCACACTGTCCAGGTTCAACTCTTTGGTAGCTGGGAGACAAGTCACATGACATGACTTCTGTCCCCATTTCACTCCCTGTAAAAGGGCTATCCTAATGGTCTGCCTCAAATGCAGTCATGAGGATTACATGAGGAAACATGTAAAATATTTAGCACAAGTGTTAACTGCTATGTGGCAGTTCTCTCTTCTTGAGTTTCCCGTGATAGACCAGTCACTATGCCAATTGCTTCATATACTAGTACATTATCATTTAATTCAAGCTCCCCAACAACTCAACAAAATACATATTAACTTTACATCACCAGTGAGGAAATTGTACTTGAAGAAATTCGGTAACTTGTATCTAGAAGTGGATGGACAAAAAACCAAGACTATGACTCCACACCCCAAACACTTCTACTGTATCAGGTAGGGATCAATCACATCTCACTTCCATTTATGTGTAAAGAGGAAAAACAGCCTGTCCTGAAGGATTTCTAATAATATTTTGTCTAATTAATATTCCTTTCTGCAGTACAAAACAGCAAATGTGGTTAATTACTACACAGCTTTAAACTGCACACATCTTAACACCTACTACATGTTTAATAGCAGTGAATTCTTAGTGCTAAATATTTTACAACATGTTACCTCATGACCTACTGACTCTTTTGCATCCTCTTCTTAGGGCTCACAAATCCTTCTCTCTTCTCCTGCTTTGGGACAGCTTCACACCATTCATCACTCTCAGGATTCCCAGTTGTGGCCCGTTTAAGAAGTAGGTGCATCCTCTTAAATGAATTAAAATATCTCTGGAAATGTTGCCATCACTTTGAGTGCCTAAAATAATAATAATTATTAGTTCTTTTCATTAAACCCAAAGTATGTGATGCATCAAAAGAAAAAAAATCCTCAGGACTTACAGATTCAACCTGTAATGATTAAAACTAACTTGACAGCATAATTCTTCCCATGGATAAGTGCTGGCAATTAAGTTTAATGCAAAATATTGATTTGAAGTAGTTTCTCAATTAGATTTAGGCTTCCTGATGCTTTTATCTGTCTCTTGAGAGTAACTTTTCTCCATTTACCAGGATTTAAAAATAAAGTAAAAAATGGCTCCCCAAAGGACCGCTGAATGAAATTAATATTCATAAAAATTACTATAAAGTATCATTCTTGTTCTTATCCTGCAGAGCCAACACCTGTGAAAGTCCTACAGTTCTCATAGGCAGCCACTCTGCAATAAATACTTTCTGTTACTAAAGCCATTTCTCGAATCAAACAAAAGCTATTTCATAGCAAAATGATGCCAAAGAAACCCAAGAGAGAAATTTTAGAACAAGTCAGACCTGCCCCCCCCCCCCCCGGAAGTGAACATAGTGCAAATAGTGGATTTGTTGGTTGCCAATTTGACCCTATCGAAATAAACACTGAAGGAGCATATCTGCACCAGAGAAAATCAAAGTAAGAACTACTATGCTACATGTATATATTACATATAATATACTAGGCTTCAGCTTAAGCATGAAACTTAGGCTTCATTATGAAGAAAAGTGGTTGGATGTTTAAAGTCTTAAGTTCTTGAAATACCAGTAATCATTATATACCATGTATTCTCAGACCATGGGAAAATATCATTCTGTAAGTAGCATTAACTTCTGTGGGTGAATTAAATTCATTCCGCCTTATGGACTTCAGTGTACAGCTTCTTCCTACTGCTCTTTTAAGTGCTTCTATGGGCACAATCAATTCTTCCTGCAGATGGATGAAGGTTGCCACAATAGAGCTTGGAGAGTTTTCCTGGAAAATAACAGTACAAATATAATAGAAAGCAAAATAAAGTTTGTCTGTTGACTTAAAAATATCTAGGAGCATAGGACATGCGTAAACCATAATATGTCTCAAATAAAACCATAGATCTGTATTAAAAATGCATCTTTTCAACACAGTGTTAAAGTAAAAATAATGAAAATTGCTGAGGACATATTCCATACAATACTGTTTTATAATTATGACCAGTTAGAATTTTGTTTGATTTTTTTTCCAAATCAAAATGAAACTATGGCTATGACCTTTTCAAAGTCTAATTTCTTTAGTGGTTTATTCTTTCTGCTTTACATAGAACCATTTATCAGGTAACTAGATTATTTATTAGGTAACCAGATTTTGGGAAGGGGGGACTTAAAATGACCCATTTGTCAAAAGTGTCTGTGGAGCATGCTGCAGTAAGGAGACAATGAAAATGCAAGTTTGGCATAGTTTGGAGGATGAGTAAGGAAGAAAGGTTGTGAATTGGAATGCCATTTAGGTTATCTGCAGGTCCAGTGTGCAAGGACTCTGTGCCACATTAGAAAAAGGAGCTATTGCCACAATAGTCTCTGTAGTCAAGGAACATCACAAGCCCACTCTCTTCATGGCTTAATAAATAAACATTTCACAGGCAGCCCAAGGGGACGGACCCCAAGCTAGCATGCAGAGGGTAGGGGCAGAACAGAATAGAGGATATATATACAGTCTTCTCAACTAAAGGGATGTCTCATAACATTTATCCCAACAGTGTGGATTCAAGGCTCTCTGTGGTCTGACCTCAGCCTAAATCATCTGTCCTATTAGATATGCGGTGTGGCCTACAATCCATTTTCATAAGCTGTCACACTACATATACTAGTAACCACAAACCCTGCACTATCCCAAGTTAGTACTAAGAATAATTGAAACTGTATGAGCTTAACTACCTGAAATACACACATAGACAAATCATGAATGGATGCATAATAAATGTTAAAAAGTGGTCACTTTTCAGATATACTATGATTCTTTTTTGCTAAATATTAAATGAGCCTGCATGATGTTTCCTTTGTGAGCAGAAAGCATTATGTGCACATCATTCTCTGAATATAGAAATGTTTTTCTTTCTTCCCACACATTCAAGCAGTTCATCTTTTTCTTTTTTTTAGTTCATCTTTTTCTTCACAGAGTAAAATAAAACACAGAGCAAACAACTAAATTTTATATTTTCTATTTTTCATTTAACCATAATCATCTTTGTTACTTCTGACATACAAAATTATACAGCAAGAATTATAAGATTTTTCTTAGTGCCAGTTGTGGTGATAGGGGGTGGGAAAGAATCATTTATTTATATAGAAAAGTGTGTTGTTTTTTTTAATGTTTTGCCTGCTTCGCTAAGGATTGAATAAGATAATCTCTAAGGCCCCTTCTGGCAGTAAAATCTGTGATTCTAAGTTTATTTCTGTGTTCAATCTCAGTTAACAATTTCACTTGAGACTTTGCATGTATTTGAATATTTCTACTTGCTGGTCTGTCCTTAGTTCAACTTTTTTATAAACTTTGTCCAAACTCTAGTAAAATTGAGTTAGTTCAACTCTTAAAATGTGCTGAAAGTCTGCTATTAAGCTGTCTGGTACTTAACAACATTATATTTAGTGCAACAGAATGGTATTAATTTGTCTTCCATTCTGAAATTTTGCTGTTCAATAGTTTTTCCATTTCTCTAAAAGAACAGTTACCTTGAAATTATGATGTGTGGTGGATTTTAGAGTTGTATGCCTTCATATTGCTCATGTTTTGACAAATTTATGAGAAAATTGATTTGTTGCTGGGGCAAATGTGTAAAGCCTTTCATTGGAAGATGTAGATGCTGTAGAATTTATACCTTTTAGATAGAAATGTATCCACTCACAATGCATTTATTTATTTAGAATTCATTTTAAAAAATGAATATCTGAAGCACAGTTTAACACTCTCTTCAAAGTCTGAGGTACAGGCTGAGACTAAGCATGCAGAGGCAGCAGAATATAATAAATTGAGCAGGATTAAAGCAGTCTTTCTGCTCTGAGCTGTGCTCCCCCATTCTCTCTTTCTCAAAGAAAATAGGCAAACACAAAGTACAGTGAAGCTTCCTAATTTTAATAATGTTTGTCTTTCATATCCAATTGATATATTCTTATAAAAACCAACAAACTTGATTTTAAGTTTCTTAAATATACTTTTATTGATTTCAGAGAGGAAAAGAGAGGGAGAGAGATAGAAACATCATTAATGAGAGAGAATCATTGATTGACTGCCTCCTGCACACCCCCTACTGGGGGTGGAGCCTGCATCCCAGGCATATGCTCTGACCGGGAATCTAACCATGACCTCCTGGTTCATAGGTCAACGCTCAACTACTGAGCCATGCCAGCCAAGCAGATTTCAAAATTTGTTGATCTATTTTTACTTTTCTTAATGACAAGATGGACACTAGGATATAAATTCCACAAAGAACACACCCTATTGGCCTCATGCTGTCTGGCATCACTCATGAAGAGCACATAGTTACTGAGCATGGTTTGAGTTAAAAAATGAATGAATGCAAAAAATGAATGAATCTTAAAATATTGGATCTAGAAGGGATTTTAAAGGTCAAAATCCTCATATAAAGTTTTAGGTAAATCACACAAATAAATAATGCTAAAGCCAGAATCAAAGCTATGGTTTCTGGTTGTCTTTTCTTCTCTGTTATACTGTTCTTGTCTGTCTCTGTTCATTTTTAAGTTTATCTCAATTCTTGAGTATACATATAATAGATATATATAAGTTTTCTTTGAAACATAATACAGAGAAAAAACATTTTGCAATATCTAGATGAATTTTATTTTTACTTTAACATTTATTGAATTTTCTTTTGCAATGACACAATGCAATAAGAAGAGGTAACATTTAAACCGAGGCCCAAAAGTTGAGAAAGAGAAAAGGGGAGTGCGGAAGTACATACAAATGCCTTGAATCAGGAAAAAGTAAGAAGAATGTGCATGTAAGAAATTGAAAGAGGCTGAGAGATATTTGTGCATCATAATTCTTCCCTTTGTATAACTTATAAAATGCTTATTTTTAATTATTTTTCTTTATGAAATCCTGTTTTGTAATTTTATATTATTTTATTACTAGTAGCCTGGTGCACAAAATTCGTGCACTGGGGTAGGGGGGGAAAGAAGCCCCTCAGTCTGGCCTTCACCCTCTCCAATCTGAGACCCCTCAGGGAATGTCCGACTACCTGTTTGTGCCCACACTTTTAACAGATAACAGCTCCATTGTTGTTCCTTTCTTATGCTTAAAACCATTGGAATTAGTAGGTATTCAAAGTGTGTATACATTTTGGGGGGACACCCTGTATATCTCTAGTCAGTGGTGAAATAAACCAACAGCAGATTTGGAACCCCCAGACAGGGAACCTCGCTCACTCCCCACATGTCTCCCCACTTCACTTTCCACCTTCGTGGACAGCAGGAGAATCAACGTTTTCTCTCATTAATTCGGAAAAACACGTCCTGTCACCCGCTGCCCTGGCAGGAGTGCGCTAGGCCCCAAGCAAGCGAGGCTCAGTCAGGGCAGCCTTCGCTCATGGGTGCTGGCACCCAAAGTGCACATTCCTCCTCTACAGTCGCCCCGACTATCCCACTGTTTCACTGAGAGGACGGAATTCCTCTCCGCCTCTGGGTTCTTGATCTTGAACGCTGACCGAAGGCACCTCAGAGAGGGCCACCCGCTCCCACCAGGTGTGTCTGTCTGCACCTGCTCCTGCCTCAGCACCTGCATTAACCCCCCATAGGTGATCTCGTAGCTGCACTGGCCTCTGTGGGAACAGGGCATCACCACTCCTCCCTCTCACTGTCATCTCACAGGCGCCCACCCTCAGCACCCAGAACACCCAGACACTCTCCAAAGGATGTGAGCACATCAGAGGGGATGTGTGCACACCCTGTGGGGGTGTTAGGCATGCTGGGTTGATGGAAGTGCGGTGGAGAGGCGGGGGTTACTTGTGCACGCCTTAGTTTGCAACTGTTGCAGGCGTGGGAGGGTGACAGTGTGCTGGGGGATGTTCGCACGCCAGGGGGTGGTGTGCACACTGGAGGCCTCTGGCTTTGCAGATCTGCAAACCCCCGTGGTGCGGCCAGGAGGACGTCAGTCTGGCCCGCCACAGTGGCTGTCCCTGCGATCCTGCACCTTCTGGGCCAGGAGGCGGATCTTGCGCAGCCACTCCTGGGCGCTGATGGCCTGCAGGTGCTACTTCAGCTCAGCCTGCAGGCTCCGCTTGGCACACTCACACCTGTCACCACAGCCATGTGGGGAGCACAGGCCACCCTCCGCTGGCCTGCCTCCCCTGTCCAGAGGCTCTCTGGGCTGCTCACCTGCCCAAAGTGACTGGGGCTGGGCGGAAGCCAGGCGTCCTGCCCTGCCCAACCCCGGCAGATCTGCCACTGTGCGAGCTGCCACCCCGCCGGGAAGGGTCACAGATCCCGGTCCCGAGACCACGGACAGCCTCAAGCACTGCCCCCTGCCAGGCAGAGTCACAGATCCGGGTCCCTGACCGTGGACAGCCTTGCCCACTGCCACCCGCCTTCAGTATGCAAATTAGCTGCCGTCTTGTTGCTTCAGGGTGGGGGTCCCCACTGGGGTGCCTGGCCAGCCTGGATGAGGGGATGATGGCTGTTTGCAGCTGGTCACACCCCCTTCAGGATGGGGGTCCCCACTGGGGTGCCTGGTCAGTCTGGATGAGGGGCTGAGGGCCGTTTTCAGGCTGGCGGGCGACTGAAGCTCCCAACCTTTCCTTTTTTTCTTTTTTATTCTGGGATATATTTACCTTCTATGGCTGTCACTGGAGCTGAGAGCTGGCTTTAGCTCTGAGGCTCGGCTCCAGCTCTGAGACCTCGGCTGCTGAAAGCAGGGATCTGGGCCGAAGCTGGTTTGGCTCAGTGGATAGAGCGTCGGCCTGCGGACTGAAGGGTCCCAGGTTCGGTTCCGGTCGGGGGCATGTACCTGGGGTTGCGGGCACATCCCCAGTGGGAGATGTGCAGGAGGTAGCTGATCAATGTTTCTCTCTCATCGATGTTTCTAACTCTCTATCTCTCTCCCTTCCTCTCTGTAAAAAAAATCAATAAAATATATTTTAAAAAGAAAGAAAGAAAGCAGGGATCTGGGTTTGTTTAGGTTCTATAACTGCAACATTGTTTCGGTCCTGCTCACTTCAGCTCTGACGGCTGAAAGCAGGTTTCTGGGGAATGTTTAGCTTCTATATTTGCAACAATGTTTCTTAAACTGCAGCACCCCACTGGAGCAAGCAAGCCTCCTGTTTGCTTCAGCTGCCTGGCTGCCGGCCGCCATCTTGGTTGGCAGTTAATTTGCATATCGCCCTGATTAGCCAATGGGAAGCATGTCGGAGGTACAGTTAATTACCATTTTGTCTATTATTAGATAGGATTTTTCCATCACCTTTTATCCCTTCTATGCCCTCTTCCACCTCCACCCACCCCCCTCCACCTCTGTTATCATCACACTGTTGTCCATGTCCATGAGTTCTCTCTTTTTTTTTCATTTTTGTTCAATCCCTCCACCCCACCCCCCTCATCCTCCACTCCCCACTCCCCAGTGCTGCCTGCCTATATTCTATGAGTCTGTCTCTATTTTGCTTCGTAGTTCAGTTTGTTCATTAAATTCCACATATGAGTGAAATCATATGGTACTTGTCTTTCTCTGACTGGTTTATTTCACTTATCATAATGTTCTCCAGGTCCATCCATGCTGTTGCAACTGGTAAAATTTTATTTGTTTTTACAGTAGAGTAGTATTCCATTGTGTAAATGTACCACAGCTTTTTTATCCACTCATCTACTGGTAGACACTTGGGCTGCTTCCAAATCTTGGCAATTGTAAATAACGGTGCAATAAACATAGGGACACACATGATTTTCAAATTACTGTTTTGGGTTTCTTCAGATAAATTCCCAGAAGAGGAATCACTGGGTTATAAGGCAGTTTCATTTTTTATTTTTTTGAGGTAACTCCATATTCTTTCCACAGTGCCTGCACCAATCTGCATTCCCACCAACAGTGCATGAGGGTTCCCTTTTCTCCACATCCTCACCAACACTTGTTGTTTGTTGATTTATTGATTATAGCAGTTCTGACAGGTGTGAGGTGATATTTCTTTATAGTTTTAATTTTCATTTCTCTGATAATCAGCATCCTTTCAAATGTTTAATAGCCATCTGTATGTCCTCTTTGGAGAAGTGTCGATTTGGGTCTTTTGCCCATTTTTTAATTGGATTGTTTGGAGGTTTTTTGGTGTTGAGTTGTATAAATTTCTTTATAAATTTTGGATATTAATCCCTTATCATATGTATCGCTGGCAAATATGTTCTCCCATTCAGTGGGTTGTCTTCTCATTTTGTTGATGGTTTCCTTTGCTCTGCCAAAACTCTTTAGTTTGATGTAGTCCTATTTGTTTATTTTTCTTTTGTTTCCCTTGCTTAAGGAGATATATCAGAAAAAAATATTGCTATGAATAAAATGCTTATTTTTAAATTTTCCTTAGCCTCTCTGATAAATTATAAATTTATTCTTATAAGAGCTCAATCTAGCACAGCTCTTTGCTATAGAAAATGATTAACAAATATGGCAATAGGATCTACCAGACACCAAGGCGGAATTAGAATTATAACTCAATACAGAGATGATAGATTAGATAGATAGATAGATAGATAGATAGATAGATAGATAGATGATAGATAGATAGCAGAAAATCCTCCGGTCTCAGAAGGTCTGTAGGTCTGTCAGCCCAGGTGGCACTCAGCACAAAGGCTCTTGTTAGAGGATACTGGGCAGGCTGTGGTGAGCCTTGTACCACCGCTGTGCTCAATCATCACCTGGAGGTTGCCAGGAGGAACATGGCCTTGGATCTAAAGTTGAGACAATCCTGAAAGGATCCACAGCAGGTAAGTAAGTGCACTCCTGGTGACAGGCTCTCTCTTAAAGGAATATCTGAGCCACATACCTCCAAGGCTACCAAAATAACTATCAGCTGAAGTGAATAATAAAAATATAGTGTACGAGCTAAAATTGGTTAGTATCAAGGGCCTTTGTTTTACATTTGCATTTTCACACACACAGAAAAAAAGATCTTAAAAAAATGATCTGCCAAATACATAGATATCACATGAATAATTGTGTTGTGAAAACCCATGCCTATTTGTATTAAAACTCTAAAAGTATCACAATGTTATATGTTGTCTCTGAGAAAACATCTTTAAAACTGTGGTTCTAAATAAATTTGTATTGATAATACCGAAAATCTTATTCAAAGAGAGAAATATATCTACACATGATGGTAGTCCCTTATTTTATATATTCTTATCTTGATGTATAGAAATAGGTTATAACTCTTCAATGTCTCTAAAAATGCCTTAAATGATGCCCAGGATTGATGAGGGTAAAGTAAACATAAACAGAGCATCCTTTTCTTAAAAAAATTAAAGTGTAATTAACATACATAAATTGGCTATTCTTACACATTTTTGGTGTAAATTGATGTTTCCTTTCTTGAAAACCATTTGCAAGAGATATAAATATAAAGTATATATACACTCTGACCCAACTGTTTTTTCAAGAAAATTTTTCTAAAGGAATAATAACAATGTATATAAGTATTTATATTTATACTATCTATGTATAAAGCAGTTCATTACAACATTGTGAAAACAAACAAAACAATTAACTGTCCGTCAATAGGGAGTTCATTAAATACACTATTGACTATCCTTACACAATCCAAGCGTCTCCCTCAATATTGACCAGCACACCCTTCAGTTTCAGCCTTGTCTGCCACATATTATGAAACCAAAGATTGTATCCTGCATCTCTCTGCGACACTTCCATGATGCCAGGGCTATCATTTGTTAGCTGCTGTCCACTACCTGGAACTCCTATTTCTGACCCTTCAATAGCAAATTGCTTTCTCACTTCCGGTTCTAGAAGGAAGGTTGTTGAGGGCAGGCCATGCTTCCCTTTACTGCTCCAGCCTTCTGTAAAATACCATCAAGGTGCACAAAATACCAGACAGGATGGGATAAAATGAACCACAGCACAGAGGAGGAAATTCAGAGCTCTGTACAGTGTGACATTTCCCTTAGCCCCAGGGGGGAAAGCAGCCTGAATGTGAACAGCTAAGGCTGCTTAAATGCTTGCTCAAAGAAGGCCTGGCTGAATAGCTAGAGGAGTCAGAGGCCAGGGAAATGAATTACTACAGCATTTTCTCTAATTTCTTAGAGGAAGAATGAATTTGAAAGGCAAACTGATTTCTAAGAACACCCATATTACATATCATTTGTACTTTGTAAATTAGAATGTAATTGGGCATATTGTTCTCAAATAACTGTTTGAGGCAAGTCTATCTTGATTCTCCAACGATGTCTATACTTCTTTGTATGTACATGTAGATGCTAGAAAAATACTGGGACAATAGCAAATATTGTCTTTATTGAAGGAGCAGCCTACAGATACAGCTCTCATTGTATCTTTAAGCAAATACAATACCGAAAACTTAGAGTAAAATAAAAAATCTCAGTGTAAAATGTTCCTGTTTTCCACAAAGGCAAATAACTTAACTTTCCTTTTCCTCTTACTAAATAGCTAAATATTTATAGATTCTTTCCAGTCCTACCAGCCAGATGGCAGTTACCATTGTCATAAATACTAAGCAGTGATCATACCCAATATTTTACTTTGTCAGGTTACATGGAAAGCAGATGCCCCTTTAGTTCTAGTAGTCCTTATCTCTTGGTAGCACTGTTTGTGATACCAAGGAGCTCCTCTTCTTGACTCAACTGAATGACTTTAACTACATGTTTTTACCACCTTTGCATATTTAAAATAAGGAGAGAGAAATATCGCTGAGGCACCTTTTACCCATGACACTCTGAGATTCTTCTTAATGAGTAGAGACTAACTGTCAATGAATAGAAGTTTCAAAAAGAAGTTTCTGCTTCCATCCTTACATCTTGTCTCTCTGCTTCTGATCATCCCACCTCCCTCTTATGAGGACCTTTGCCATTATGTTGGGCCCACCCAAATGGTCTAAAATAATTTCTTCATCTCAAGATCCTTACCTTAGTCACATTTACAAAGTTTTGTTTACCATGCAGGGTAACATATTCACAGTGTGGATTAGAATGTAAATCTGACTAGGAGGTTATTAGTCAGCCTATCACATACTTTATACCTCTCACCTCACAAATTTAATAACCTCACATGCTTTGAGTATACTCCCATTTACCCATCCACTCAATTTTAGGGTAATTGTCATCATCTTCACTTCTATATGTGTTATAAACACCATTTTATGATATTATTTTTGTTTTAAACAGTCAATATTTGTAAGTACATTAAAAAAAGAAAGAACACTTTTTTAAATATTTGCCCATGTATTTAACATTTCTGGTTTTCTTTGTTTCTTCATTTAGATCTGAATTTCAATCTGTTAACATTTTCCTGTAACCTGAAGGACACCCTTTTGCAAATGAAATTTTTTTCATCCCCAAATTATCTAAAAGCTAAAATATAACCGTTATAGTATAAACCTCTTGTATGAGATAGCTACCCAACAATCACCCTGTTAGCTCCAACTGTAAGTGCCTTAACAGAAAGTTCCTATAAGCGTTTTCTTCAGTTAGAAAAATTGTGTTTAAGCACTGACAATTTAAATTTTTTTTTCACAGATTGTTTTTCTGTTATATAAAAAGCAGTATGTTTGGGAGCAAGTGTTTTTATTTTCTTGTTTCAAGACATTATGTTGCAGGTGGTAGAAAATCAGTAAGAAAAAGAAAAAAGGGAAAGTGAAAATGATATATGAGGCCTGCATTCAGAGTGCTCAGCTTGGGCTAATGGCTGTCTTTTTTTATCTGCTGGTCCAGGTTTTCTGGCTTTGTGTGTGTGTGTGTTGCTTGGTTACAATTGTGTATTTTGTGTAATCCACAAAAAACCAACTGGCTTAACAGGTTGTTCTACATCAGCCTAAAAAAGAAGTCCATGCTATTATAATTGAAATTTCTAGTTAAGAATACTTGTTAGCACTCATAGACACAGAGAACAGGCTGTCAGAGGCGGGCGGGTGGGGGTGGGGTGGGGTGGATTGGGGAGCTGGGTGCAAAAGGTGAAGGGCTTAAAAAAAACAACTCATAGACACAGACAACAGTATGGTGATTACCAGAGGAACAGGGGTTGAGAGGCGGTAGAAGAGGGTAAAAGGGGATAAATGGTGATGGAAGGAGATTTGACTTGGGGTCGTAAACCCGCAATACAATATACAGATGATGTATTATAGAACTGTATGCCTGAAACCTATATAATTTTATTAACCAATGTCAACCCAATAAATTCAATGTTAAAAAATAAATAAAACGAATACTTGTTAGACTTCTTATTTGAAAGACTTATCTTGGCTATGAAAGGTCATTAAAGATTAAGAGATTCAAGACACTTTAACTTTTCTTCATTGCTAAAGCAGACATAAGCATTGTGGGAATAAGGAATGCCCGAGCATCAGGTAAAGCCTATTCTCACTAATCCTGTAACACTGGGTATTGTAGTGATGGAAAGCAGATGTAAATTGGATTATGATGCCTCTGATGACCAATGTCCCAGGTTTTACAGAGGAGAGAAAACTATATGCAAATATACTTTCCCTAATCAAGTTTCATCATTATCTCTCCCTGGTAGATGAAAACATATCCAATGTGAAATACACTTTAGAAATGCTAGTGACACAACAAATTGGCAGACTGTTACTAAGAACAGGCCAGCTGGTAATATGAGTCTTAAACTGAAAAAAGGACAGCAGTTTGGAGTCATGGTTCTTAAACAAGACTAGCATATCAAAAACTCTGAGACCATTTTTTTATTGACTTTTTTTTATAGAGAGAGGGAGAAGGGGAGAGAGAAACATGAATGTGAGAGTGAAACATTGATAGGCTGCCTCCTACATGCCCCTTATTCGGGATCCAGCCAGCAACCTGAGCATATGCCCTGACGGGGAATGAACCAACAACCTTTCTGTTTTTGGTGCACAGGACAATGCCCAACCAACAGAGCCACACTGGCCAGGGTGAGACCTGTTGTGTGTTGTTTTTTAAATGTTTGTCTTTCCAGCAAACTTTCTTCATTTCCCTTCCTCCAACAAGACTATAATACCCTGAGAGAGTTGGCATTTACAAATTTTTAAGCATGTATCAGAATCACCTGAAGGACTTGTTGGGACAACAATTGCCTGACCCCATCTCAAGAGTTATTTATTCGATAGGTTTGGGGGTGGGAGTTGATAATTTGCATGTCTTACAAATTCACAGGTGATACTGATTCTACTAGTTCAGGGACCATACTTGGAGAATCGTTGGCTTAAAAAGAAACGAGGAATGCAAAAGAGTAGTGATCATTCCAGTTAGAGCAGTGGTTCTCAACCTTGGCTGTTTCTTTGTTATGGGGTGGGGCCACAACATTAGTAACAAAGAAACAGAATTTCCAGAGGATGAGACCCAGAAATCAGGATTTTAAAAAGATTCCCAGGTGATTCTAATGTGCAGCCAAGGTTGAGAACCACTGAGTTAGAGAGACTTAACATATTGCAGAAAAGAGTACACTAATTGATGTGAGATAAATCCAGGGCAAAAATCAGGGAAGAGAGAAAAGTCACTGTTGGAGATATTTCCACACAAAACAGAGGCAGCAGAGGCCCCCAGCCGTGGTGGTGGTGTGTGGGGGCCAAGGCAGAGGCGGCTGCCACAGTGGCAGGGGCCAGGGCCCTTGCACGAATTTTGTGCATTTGGCCTCTAGTAAAAAATAATATTCTCTTGGGCAGAATTGAAAATTAGCCAACATATTTGGGAACATACCTGGAAAAGGACAGTTAAAACCTGATCATAATGCATTTTATGCCACTGGGGAGCCATCTCTTTTGGATAACTAGGAAGAGGCCATAAAAGATGAAAGCTCATAGCACTATCCAGCTGATTAGGATGTATTAATTGCAAAGTTGGCAAGAAAGAAAGTAGAAGGAGGAGTTGGGAGGGTGGGGGAAAGAGAGAAAAGAGATAAAGGAAGAATCCAAATTTTAAAATGGCCAAAAAAAACAACACACACCTGAAAAGATATTTTCCAAAGAAGATATTCAAATTACCAACAGGTGCATGAAAAGGTGCTCAACATAACTAATTTTGGGAGAAGTCCGAATCAAAACAATGAGGTATCACCTCATACCTGTAGAATGGCTAACATCATAAAAACAAGATGTAACAAATGCTGGGGAGGATGTGGAGAAAAGGGAACCCTCGTGCACTATTGGTCAGATTGCAAATTGGTGCAGCCGCTGTGAAAAACAGCGTGGAGGCTCACCAAAAAATTAAACGTAGAGCTGCCGTACTAGTATATGGTACAGCAATTCTACTTCTGGGTGTATATCCAAGCTATGTCAAAAAGCCTGTGAAAAAATAGGTGCCCAAGTGTGTGGTAGTTCTAGCAGCAGCAGCAGAGAGCCATACAGATTTAAGGCACTCAAATATCTATAAAAAAGCATTTATTCCTTTAGTTCATGGAGATTGGTTTTGAGCAAATCGAAATCTCACATATGGCTTCTCTCACATGTCCCTCTTTCCACATGCATTCAGTGATGGTGATAACTGGGAAAGTGTTAATATGTAAGATTATGTATGAGACATGTAGTTAGAAATTCCAGACTGGAATGCATAGTCCCCATAAATAAAGAGTGGTACATGGGGGCAAAGATAGAAGCTATCTGGTAGCAGAAAATACTGGAAATTGTGGTATTTTGTGCATCCCATTTGTTTAGATAATGAAGGTAGGAGATCGTCTTATTTTAGGCCAGAACAGCTAAGACAAATGAAAGACAACTGGATACTAAGCCAGAAGCTGTCTTTATCTGCCCTCCAGCTGTGGATGAGAAGGGTATTGAGTCAGCCAAGTAGACAGAAGGGCACCCAAGGCAATTCACTGGCACTCTCTGCAAAAACACTCTCCATTGGCAAATTTCAGGCTCAATCAATTTGTTATTATCTAAGGACAAGTAAAACAAAAACATCACAAATGACACAGATGGAGGGGAAGAGAACCAAAAGAGAAAATGTACATAGAAAACTTTAGGAAAATATTTGGCATCTTCAATTGGATTAGCAAATAGATGGCCTCCTTGAAACAGGACCAGAAAGCCGTAAGACAAGAAGGTGAAAGTAATGCAGCATTAGAGCAGTAGGAAACAGGTGAGATACAGGGCTATAACATGGTAGAAACACTTTCCTTGACTGAATTGTATTGCTAGCCATTACCTCTTTCCAAGATGTGTGAAATTTATAAGAAATATAAATAAATAAAATGTTACTTCTGAAATCAGCTCATCGTCTTTGAGATGTTTTTCTACAATTTCTGTGCAGATGTTTTTATTATTAATTTTAAATTGAGAGATATCTATGTTTATAGGTTTCTCTTTAATAAAAGATGTTGGGCAGACAAAACCAAGAGAGAATGAGATCCTTTCCCAAGTCCTTATTCTTCCAGTTGTTTAAAGCAATATAAAATCACTCTGCAGCTCTTAGAGAAATGATAGTGAGCAGGGCTTGGAAAGGCTCAGCAACTATATGTTCTTCCATGCAGGCCTGCATTTGTTCCTCTGCTGCTGTCTGTGGGGCTACATCTTAGTAAGATTAATGGACCTTGTTGGTGGATATGGGCCTTCACCATTACTGTGTGTGTGTGTGTGTGTGTGTGTGTGTTTGTGTGTTTTTTTTCTCTTCTTCCTTAAGTACTTGACAGTTTTATATGAGGGGGTGGATAGAGTGAAGGAGCGTAAATATTTACCAGCTTAAGCAGTGGTCATAAAAATCTTTGTTCAAGATATTCTAGGCCCATACTAATAACTCATTGGTTTATTAAAGTCTAGCCCAAAAATATATTGCAAAGAAACTATAAATGCAACTGTGGGATTACAAACTTCCATAGAGTGAACAAAGAGTAAATCTGATACTACAAAAATATAATTGTTTCATAGAGGGTAAAGTTTGTGAGGTCTCCCATAAATAATAGAACTATAGAGAAGAAAAATATAGTGAGGTTTAGTCATGACAGTCTCAGGCAATGGGTCCAAGTAATATATCAGATAATTTACAGAAAAGACAATGATAAAAAAAGAAATAAAAAAATTTCTGTGATGAAATTCCTGTATGTAGATAAAGGCAGATTAAAAGAAATATCTGAATTCCATTCAAATTTAATTTTAATTCCACTCAAATTTTAGAAGATCAAATTTAGAAGTATACTCCAAGTGTGGTCCTAGCAATTTTTTTTATATTTCTAAATAAAGAAAATTCTGTGTACATTCAAGCCAAAAAATAGCATATGCCCACAGAGACACACGCCCCCCCACACACACACATGTATACAAGAACAAAAGTCAAACTTGTATCAAATTTATTCTATGCTAAGAAGTCAATAGAATGATATCTGTAGAATTAAATAGTAAGACAATAATTAAATATTGTATGTCCAACTAATTGGCTTTGTACTGTCTTCATAAGTAAAAATAAATCTATCTATATAAAACCCTAATATGCAAATAGACTGAATAGCAGAACAACTGAACAACCTAATAACCAGTCGCTATGATGTGTGCTGACCACCAGGGGGTACATGCGAAACATGGCGGGTGTCGGCAGCAGGTGGCAGAGCACGGAACTTGGCGGGCGTTGGCCATGGCAGGATGGTGGGGCAGGTAAGCAGGGGTGCCAGACCACATTGGGGTGCCCGTCACTGTCATCAGGGTGAGCTTCTGGTGGTTACTGAAAATTCTTTGCTCCCGTGCGCCACAGTCCCACTGAGTGCTTGCACCTGCTGCTGGCGCCGGCCCCACTCACACCTGAGGGCTTCTCAACCTCCCCCTGCTCCTGAGGGGCGATCAGGGCTGAAGCTGCCACTCCCACCTGCTGACAGTGCTGGCCCTGCGCACACCCACTGCTGGCACTAGGCCCCAGTCGCTCCGCACTGTCAGTGGGTGCGAGCGGGGCCGGCGCCGTCAGTGTGTGGGAGCAGTGGCAGCGGGAGTGGGACTGCCAGCAGACAGGGGACTGGAGCCAGGGTGGAAGGGGCCAGGCGGGGGCGTGGAGGATGGGCCGAGACCTGTCCCTATGCCCACCGCAGCCTCACGGCCCACAGTTCCTTTCAAGGTGCACTAATTCGTGCACTGGGCCTCTAGTATTCTCAATAATGCAAGAACTTGGGAAATGTCCCATATAACCTTCATGGGGAAAAAATAGTCATTTCATTTGACTGAAAAATGAACCATTTGTTTGCCCTAGAGTTAAAAGTTGTCACCTAAAAAAAAACAACTAGAAATGCTTGTCTATGCCTTATTAAAGACCATAAAGCATAATTGTGGAAAAGGTTTGATCCTATATAATAAAGAGGTATATGCAAATTAACCCTCACGCCCTCACAAAGATGGCTGCCTACAACCAGGATGGCAGGGGGGTTAGTGAGGGACAACCAAATGACTGAACAATCAGGCTGTGTTGGGTGACCAGGCCGGCAGGGGGAGGCAGTTAGGGGTGACCAGGCAGGCAGGTGAGCGATTAGGAGCCAGCGGTCCAGGATTGTGAGAGGGATATCTGACTGCAGTTGGACATACCCCAAGGAGTCCTGGATTGGAGAGGGTGCAGGCTGGGCTGAGGGGACCCCCCCTCCCTGCATGAATTTTGTGCACTGGGCCTCTAGTTTATTATAACAGCAAAAAATCTAGGAGTCCAGAGAACTGTTTTTGAACCTGAGCTCCACCAATTATCTGGATACCTTGTTGGTTCCGCCAGTCAAGCGCCATAAAATTGGTTTCCCTGCTTTCATCCTTACCCTGTTAAATCTCTTCTTACAATGCAGCCAAAGTGGTCCTTTAAAAAGTTAACTCGTTAAGTCTCTCCTCTGCTTAAAACCTTCTAATGCTTCCCATCTTGCCTCAGTAAAAGCCTCACTTCAGGACCTTTATACTTGCTGTTTGCTCTGCCTGGAATGCATTTGCTCCAGGCTTACACTTGGCTGACTCTGTCTCTCTCTCAATTCCTTCAATTCTTCAAATGTCAGTTTTTAAGTAAGGTTTCCTCTATGGCCCTGGTTTAAAAGACTACACTTTTCCCCATGCACTCCCATTCTTTCCTCCTGGCTTTTTGTTCCCCTGCCATAGCACACATAGGACCTTTTTTCTTCCCTTTGGTCTGTCTCTTTCCACTGGAATATAAGCTCTATGAAGGCATGGATTTTTGTCTGTTTTGTTCACTGCTAGCACTGAAGGAAGTGTCATAATAGATGGTTCATAGGTATTTATTGAAAATCAATAGTTTTAGGATAGTTTTCATTCTAATATTATGTGTTTATCAATTTTGCACAATGGGCATGAATTACTTATAAAATAAAAAATGTTAAGATAAACATAAGGAAAGTCTTAAATCTACATTTAATTGTCAGGAATAAAAGAAAAATAATGGCAGGTCCAGATAATTTAATGTTTCAAGATTTAATATCTCAAACTATCCATTTGTTATCTTGAACTATTTAAGTGATATTTTCCTCGTCTATGAAACTATCATTCTCAGACACATTTTGTCAAATATAAATTTTTAAAGATAGTCATATGATAGCTGAAGAAAAATATGTAAATTAAGGTTATTTTAGTTGGAAAAGTCTAAGTCCAAAGTAAGAATTCTACAAGCTTTAAGCTTTCATTTTTTTATTGATTGAAGAAACTATTAATAATGTCAGTTTTATAGCAGCAATAACCTACTGAGTGAAAGAGCTTTAGGATGGAAACAGCACAAAATTAAATTAGTTTCCTTGGTATTTGATCTAAACTGATATAACTTGTTGACAGCAGAAGCTTTTTAATTCGTCTTTTCACCCACCCACTTGTCTTTCTTTAGCAAAGATGACCCAGGGGCTGAGGTTGCCCTTAAAAGTTAATTCATTTGGTTTCTCCTGGCCATCAGTCACATGTGCATGTGGGGAAACGAGCAAAAGAACATTGAGTTTTCATATAAATCAAAACAGGAAAATTGATTTTTTTCCATTGCGGAACTCGCTGAGAAACAGATTCCCCTCTGCAGGTGTGGACAAATGTTATATTCCTTAGCTGATGCTCAATGTGCTAAAACCCTCCACTGGGGACATCCTGCCTGTCCCCTTAGTTCTAGCCTCCAGACTCTGTTTTGCATCACTTGCCACTCTCTGGCCAGTTGCCCACCTCAGAGAAGCCCACTAGCCATGAAGCCACTCTCTCATGTCACCACAATGCCCCTTCTGTCCACTTAATAGTTCTGTTTTCCTGACTAATCCTGCAGGTGGATATTTATTAATGTTGGGGTAGCTTGTGGTCTGATAAATATCAACTCTCTATTCTGCCTGATTTATAAACTAATTACAAGTTACACTAAAAATATTTAAACATCTCCCCTCCTTGAGTGTGTATTGTGATTAGTGACATTTCCAACAATTACAATATAAAAAAGGGAAGTAGGACAAATAACTTTACAGGTACTAAACCTGGAAAACACTACCTTGGCCAAATGAAGAAGGTTTATATCATCAGTGATAAGTCAGGTTGATATCACGCCCCCCTGATATGATGCTGCTATGATGTGATGAGGGCGGCATTTCACTCTGACTCAAGGCCATGATTCCTATCTAAGCGTGAGAGAAACATCACACACACTTACTTGACTGCGCTACAAATTACTTCCCCATCTCAAAACTGTAAAGATCATGTAAAACAAGGAATGTCTGAGAAACTGTTCTAGATTAATTGATTACTAATTTGATCCTGGAACAATAAAAAGGCATTAGAGGCAAAACTAGTGAAATCTGACTAAACTTTGGATTATGGTGACTAATTATAAGCGGAATATATAAGTGTATATAGGAGGTGGACGAGTGTGGATTAGAATGAAAGCGAGAAACTCCTGGGGGCTTTGTCACCAGGAATCCTTCCAGGCACTTACAGAGAAAGGTCTCTCCCGTCTGTCTGGGGAAGGAAGGATAATCATTGCAAAATATAAACGATCCATTCTCCCTAACAAAGGACAGTTCTCCAGAAGAAACTTTTCCAGTCATTTTGCCTGGAGGTAGGGCATGTCTACCATGCTAGCCCGCTCTAGCCTTTCTGTCCCACGGAAGAGGGGGTATGGCTATAAAAAACCTGTGAAGGCCCAGGAACACAGTCTCACTAAAAATGGAGATTTAACCAAATATTATAAAATGCTTCTCCTCTTTCATTCATTTTCATCATACCTCCAATATAACATCTGAAAGAGCTGCAAGACACAGACTCTCTGAAGAGGAGCTTAGGGGAGTCCAAAGTCAACAGAGAAGACAAATAAAATACACTAGAAGAATTTGAAGCCTCAGCACCTGTTGCTACAGCAAAAATTAAAAATAGCCCGATTCCTAGCCAGATTAACATAAAACTTCACACTAATGGCCTATTTACCTCAGTTAGTATCACTGAACACATCATGTCTTTTTTTACAGCAACAAATTACAAGACATTCTAAAAGGGGAAAAACTACAGTGTAAAGAGAAAGCAAGAAGTAGGATTAGGTATTTGAATTACTGGTCAGTGCATTTATAATGACAATGATCAATATGTGAAGGCTCCAGGGAAAAAAGCATACTGCATGCAAGAACAGATTGAAATGCAACCGAGAGATGGAAACTAAGAGAATTCACAAGCAAATACTACAAGTCAAAAAAATGAAAAATTAAAAAATGCCATTTGATGGGCT
>NW_005871078.1:5651688-5676865 GCF_000147115.1 Myotis lucifugus
AATATCTAAAAATGCAACGCCTTGAAGTTCAAAAACCCTTTTATATTTTTAAAATATGCTCGTTGTATGGCCTATATAGATAGGTAGATGGAACAAGAGCGCAAGAAAGAATATCTAGTTAGCGCTAAAGATAGAGCATTAGACACTTCCAAAATAGAGAGGCAAAGAGGAATAAAAAAGAAGGAAAAAAAAACGAGGGCGCCCCCGGCGCCCGAGAGACGTATCGAAACAATTTCAAAAGGGATATAAATGGGCGTCATGAGTCTCCCAGAAAAGAGAAGGAAAGAAAGGAGCAGAAGAAAATATTGGAAGTAAAAAATGAGGATTTTCCAAAATTATTGACAGAACAAACCATAGATCCAGAAAATTCAGAGAACACCATGTAAGATAAATATCACAAATCTATTCCTCGGCATATCATATTAAACTGCAGGAAATCAAAGATAAAGAAAAAATCATGAAGAAACCAGAAGGAAATGGACCTATTATCAGAGAATTGTGCTGATGGAATTTCTCCCTTACTAGTGGGAGTGGCTTTCTTGAGACAGTGCTGGACTAAGAATTTCCAGAGGCCCCCATGGGAGAGAATAAGATGTGATAGAAAGTTTTATTTGTGTAAAATTATATCCTTCAGTTTTCAAAGTCCTATTTTCCTTAAACCAGTACTGGAAAATGTGCAGCTGGGGATCCAGCCAAGCTCAAAGCAAAGCCTGTGTCCAGGGTTTCTGTTCCATGGTGGAGCTGAGTCTGGCAGAGCACCAGACTAATTCCAGTCTACAGTCCATGGTGTGTGGGTCCACATACATGGCTGTGGGCCATGTGGGCGAGTGCAGAGCGTGAGAGCCCCACAAGCCAGGAGTCAGCTCCGAGCAGCAAGTGGGAGGGGGCAAGAGGGCCAAGAGAGGGAACTCCCTTTGTTTAGGAGTTTATGTATCTCAGATTTCATGCCTGTGCAGGGATCACGCTTCTTGTGACCAATGACCTGCTCCCAGGTGTGACAGAGGAAATCATCTTTCCTATGTCATTCAGACCTTACTGGGCATGCGTCTATTCTTTCCTTGTCCAGTCCCTTCCCCCAGGATTTGTGGGGAAAGAACCTGGAGAGTGTTAAATTGCAGCTTTATGGCACAAATGTATGCACATATTATCTGGCCTTCCTTTTGCTCCTTTCCAGTTATTAATTTATAACTAAGTTAAATTACAATGTTATCAGACCCACCATCCATGAAAGAAATAATTGATAAGTTGAACTTTGTTAAAGTTAAAAACTTTGGCTCTGTGAAAGATATTATCAAGAGAATGAAAAAGACAAGCCACAGATTGGGAGAAAATATATTTTCCAGAAAAAAAAATGTATGTAGTAAAGAACCGTTATCTAATATATACAAAGAAATGTTAAGACTCAGTAATAAGAAAATGAACAATGCAACTTAAAAAAATGGGCAAAAAAATCTGTATAGTCACTTCACTAAAGAAGGTATACAGATGACAATAAGCCTATGAAAAGATTGTCCACATCATATGTCATCAGAGAATTGCAAAGCAAAACAATGAGATACTAGTTCACACCTTAGAATGACAAAAATACAAAACACTGACAACACCAAATGCTACTGAGAATGTGGAACAAAAGAAAGTCCCATTCAGTCCTAGTGGGAATGCAAAATGGTACAGCCACTTGGGAAGACAGTTTGATGGTTTCTTACATTAAGTAAACCTTTCCTTGTCATATGATCGAACAATTCTTGGTAGTTACCCAAATGAGTTGAAAACATGTCTATGGAAAAACCTGCGTACAGATGTTTATAGCAGCTTTATTCGTAATTACCAAAACTTGGTATTAAGGAAGATGTCCTCCAGTGAGTGAATGGATAAACTATTTACATCCAGACAACAAAATATTATTTAAAGCTAAAAGAAAACGTTAAACTAGAGAAGACAAGGAGGAAATTTAAAGGCATAGTACTAATTAATAGAAGCCAATATGAAAAGATTACATGCTATATAATTCCAACTATAGGACATTCTGAAAAAGGCAAAACTATGGAGACAATAAAATTGCCATGGGATGGGGGAGGAAGGTATGACTAGGTAGAGCACAGAAGTTTTTAGGACAATGAAACTATTCTGTGTAATACTATATAATGGATACATCTATAATAATAAAAGGGTAATATGCTAATTAGACCAGACGTGCTTCCGGAGGACATTCCAGACGAAACCAAGGCTGTGAGGAAAGCCTGGGTCCTGCGTGCCAGAGGGAAACCGGTGCTGGCAGCCGGGGGAAGGCCTACTCTTGCACAAATTTCATGCATCCGGCCTCTAGTGTTATTATAAATTTGTTCACTGAGGGGGTTGGGTGGAGGTAGAAGAGGGCATAGGGGGGATAAATGGTAATGGAAAAATATTAAATTTAATTTTAAAAAATAATAATTTCATTTTTGTTGTTCGTATTCACAACAGAAAGACAGATTAAAGTATATAATAGAAATAAATAAAAACTATGTTTAAATAAATAAATAAATTTGTTCAAACCCATAAACTGTACAATGCCAAGAGTGAACACTAATGTAAACTATGTACTTTGAATGATAACGATGTGGCAGTGTATGTTCATCATGTAGCAAATGTACCACTCTGGTCAGAAACTTTCATCATAAGAGAGGCTGTGCATGCAGGGAAACAAGGGGTATGTATATAGGAAATCATGTATCTTTCACTCAGTTTTGCTCTGAACCTAAAACCGCTCTAAAATTCAAAGTCTATTTAAAAACTGAAAATAAAATTACTAAGTTTATATATTAAAAAATAAAATATATTGTCTTTGTTGCAAAAATTATTTGTTTTATTTTGTCAGGTTGCCAGTCATTGTTACCAGCTTTCTGGAATCTTTGAACTACACACTTAATTAGAAAAATTTTCTATCAAAATAATTACAGTAATACCCCCTTATCCACTGTTTCACTTTCTGTGGTTTCAGTTACTAGAAGTCAACCTTGGTCCAAAAACATTATATGAAAAATGCCAGAAATAGACAATTTATGAGTTTTAAGTTGCGGGTCATTCTGAATAATGTGATGAATTCTCACAGAAACCACATTCCTAAAACTTTTCTTACAATATATCTTTATAATTGCTCTATTTAATAGTTATTGCTGTTAGTCTCTCACTGTACCTAATATATAAATTCAAATTTATCATAGGTTGGTATGTATAGGCAAAAACATGGTATGCAGGTTTACAGTTGTGAGTACATGAAACAGTTTATTCTTGTATTATTATTTATTATTATACTAGTGGCCCAGAGCATGGATTTGTGTACATTGAAAGTAAATTAATTAGAAGAAATATTTTAATATCACTATTCGCCCTTTCTCTATAATAGAAGTGCCAAACAAATTCACGATAGACAATGACAGATCGAAACACATGTGTGCAATTGGCCCCAGCAAGAGCTTTATATGTATCTCGCATGTGCAAGTCAACTTACACTTTTATCCTATCTAATAATAGACAAACATGGTAATTGACCATACCTTCGCTATGCCTCCCATTGGCTAATCAGCACGATATGCAAATTAACCCAACCAAGATGGCGGCTGGCAGCCATGCAGCTGAAGCGAGCAGGAGCCTTGCTTGCTCCAGTGATGGAGGAAGCCAAGGTTCCCTGCCTGCCACGGTCTGGCTCTGAGCTCCGAAAGTAACAAAATTTCAATTATAGAAGCTAAACAAACCCCAGATGCCTGCTTTCAGCAGGCCGTGGCCTCAGAGCTGGAACAAGCAGGAGCCTCTCGGCTCTCAGCTCCAGTGACGGCAACAAAGTTTCAATTATAGAAGGTAAATAAATCCCAGAATAAAAAAAAAAAAAGAAAAAAAAAGGAGAGGCTGAGAGCTTCAGTCGCCGGCTAGCCTGAAAATGGCCCTTAGCCCCTCACCCAGACTGGCCAGGCATCCCAGTGGGGACTCCCACCCAAAAAGGGGTGTGACCAGCCTGAAAACAGCCATCAGCCCCTCATCCAGGCTGGCCAGGCACTTCATGGGAACTCCCACCCTGAAGGGGGTGTGACTAGCTGCAAACAGCCATCAGCCCCTCATCCAGGCTGGCCAGGCACTTCATGGGAACTCCCACCCTGAAGGGGGTGTGACTAGCTGCAAACAGCCATCAGCCCCTCATCCAGGCTGGCCAGGCACTTCATGGGAACTCCCACCCTGAAGGGGGTGTGACTAGCTGCAAACAGCCATCAGCTCCTCACCCAGGCTGGCCAGGCACCCAAGCGGACCCCCCACCCTAATCCTGGACACCCTTCAGGGCAAACCAGCCGGCCCCCACCCATGCACCATGCCTCTATCCTATATAGTAAAAGGGTAATATGCAAACTGACCCTAACAACAGAAAGACTGGGAATGACTTGTCACTATGATACACACTGACCACCAGGGGGCAGACGCTCAATGCAGGAGTTGTCCTCTGGTGGTCAGTGCACTCCCAGATGGGGGAGCTCTGCTCAGCCACAAGCCAGGCTGATGGCTGCCAGTACAGCGGTGGTGGTGGGAGCCTCTCCTGCCTCCTCAGCAGTGCTAAGGATGTCCGATTGCAGCTTAGGTCTGCTCCCCTCTGGCAAGTGGACATCCCCCTAGGGCTGCCGGGCTGCCAGAGGGATGTCTGATTGCCAGCTTAGGCCCAATCCCCCGGGAGCAGGCCTAAGCAGCAGGTGGTCATCCCCCGAGGGCCCAGACTGTGAGAGGGCACAGGCCCGGCTGAGGGACCCCCCCCCTCCCAAATGCACAAATTTTTGTGCACCAGGCCTCTAGTATATATAGAATAAACTTGCTTAATTAGGCCTGCTTTCTGATGTAGCTAAAATTTTTCCATCCCAGGGAAGCACCCCAACTTCTCTTTCAGTAATTGTCAGCAACACAGCAGTAAATATCAACACAAAGCAGATTATTATTGTAGATCATCCAGGGAGAACAAAGGGTAAAATATTTAACAGTGTTTGATGCAGCAGTGTTTGATTATATTCTGAGCAGTGAGAAAACCTTAAGCCATTTTCAAGGTCCACCATTTCTTCTTTTCAGTTGGGTCAAGTCTCTAAGCTTTCTAAATCTCCATTTTTTGGCTAATGAAAAGAAAATAGGCCCTAGCTGGTTTGGCTCAATGGATAGAACATTGGCCTGCGGACTGAAGGGTCCCAGGTTTGATTCCGGCCAAGGGCACATGCCTGGGTTGCAGACTCGATCCCCAGTAGGGGGCATGCAGGAGGCAGCCAATCAATGATTCTCTCCCATCATTGATGTTTCTATCTCCCCCTCTCCCTTCCTCTCTAAAATCAATAAAATATATTTTAAAAAATAAAATAGGATTCCACTGAGTCTCCTATCTACCTACTCCAGGACTTCTATGAGGATCAAATGAGATGAGGCATGGGAAAACACTTCACAGACCTTTGGTTGAAGTATGAAATGTTTTCACCTGGCTATAAAGCAAGTCGTGTTCCTGGGCTGAAGAAACTGTAAGGAGGCTAGTCGCTAGGGAGAGGAAGCCGGGCATTGCTACGTGACATCATTACCCGGCACCCACAGCCACCGTCTCCAGGCTGGGCTGGGCTGTGGGCCACATTTTGCACCATGGGGTTTAGGGGTTGGCTGCGATTTGGTAGGATGTCACTCCGGGGTGGTGGCGGGGCCTGTGTCCCACTTGGGGGAAGCCAAGTGTTGCTTTGTGGGCACCAGGTCTGTGGTGCCGTTTCTCTGTGTGCATCACAGCAGCTTCTGTATTGAGCATCTGCCCCCTGGTGGTCAGTGTGCATCATAGCAACTGGTCAGATGGTCAGACACTTAGCATATTAGCCTTTTATATATATAATTTTCCATATGAACAATAGTAAACCTACTGTCTCCCCTACCCTGTGTATAGGATTCAGTGCGACCTGAGGCTTCAGGCATCTACTGGAGGTTTTGGAACATTTTCCCTGTATCCCCCAGGGATAGGAAGGGACTACTATGATGTGTACTTATTATGTCTGAGGAGGGAATCGACCTGTGTATAGTTTTTCACAGCTTTTGTGATTTGCTACACTTCTGAAAAACTGCAGAACTTTACAGTGATGGCAGTCTCAGTCTTATTTTAGGTGTCTGTTTTAATAATCAATATTTTCAAAGCCATGACATCTTGGGAGTAGACACTTTCTACCCTGTGCCAGTGGTTGCTGTCATTACTGCTTGCTTTGGAATAGTGCAAGCCTTCTGGGAAAGGTTTGTCCCTTATCTCTGGAATTCTTCCTGAGGGAGAATCACTCCCAGCAGATTGCCAGACAGAAACTGCTCCTAGTGCTTCTGCAGTGCGTGCTCTGGGGGCTACAGAGGACTAATGCTTCCTCTGTGTGCTTTCAAGGCACGCCTTCCCACACTTTGCAACATTTCCAATTTTGAGTTTTTCATTCTGCTCCCTCTTTTTCTGTAGACATATGAGATACCTCTAATCATTAATTTTCCTCTGCTCTTCTCCTAAAGCAGTGGTTCTCAACCTTGGCTGCACATTAGAATCACCTGGGAATCTTTGTAAAGTCCTGACTTCTGGGCCTCATCCTCCAGAAATTCTGTTTCTTTGTTACTAATGATGAGGCCCAGAAATCAGGATTTTACAAAGATTCCCAGGTGATTGTAATGTGCAGCCAAGATTGAGAACCACTGTCCTAAAGCAAGGGAAGCTCAAATGGGCTTCCTATAATTTAACCTACAACTGAAATTGATTCCTTCTCTACAGCATGAAAGGTCAGTACTACTGCCTGGAATTAAATGCCTCCTTGCTTTCTCTTTGAATTCTAGTTGGCATTTGTTGTCCTATGATGTTCTTCTAAACATTGTCTTTATGTTTGATAATAAGAAAAATGAAATCAGTAACTTCTAGATCTGTGAAAAGGACCCATTGTTCACAAAATTAATCTTCTTTTATTCTCCTGAGATGGATAACCCTACCCATGAGGTAATCTTTTCCCTATAATCTACTCCCTCCCATGTTGTACTCACTTATGGAGGCTATAGCACTTACCTGAATCTACCAAGGCATTCTGGATTGTTCAAGATCAAAATATAACAATGTGCACACTAAGTCCCACATGTTCAGCACCTCCTGAGACTTTTCCTTTTCCTTAAAGTACTTAATGTTGAGGATCCATTACTCAATCCCCATTCTTAATTTATTCTAATTGGAAAAGTTGGTACCTTCAATCTACACTCACCAAACTCATGTGCAGCTAGGATTCTTGTTGCCAATTTGGTTCTGTCAATTAGATGAACTCTTGTGAGACAGAGAAAATAAACGTAAGTCAGAAGTCATCTAACTATGGCTCTTAGCTGGTGTTTGGTTTGTTTATTTGTTTGTGTGTATGTATTTGTTTATTTGGAGAGAGAGAGGGAGAGAGAGAGAGAGAGAGTGATATGAGGCTTCCGTGGGCAGATTTTTAGTGCCCATTTTGCATTTTCCTTGAGTATGAAAAGCAATTGTGGTGGCAGTAGCTTCCTGCTTTAACATAACTTCAAGTGTGATTTTGGAGGTAGTAACTTTCTCAGTGAATCAGCCCTATATTGTCCTATAAATCTTTACAGGAGGCCCAACTGAGAATCTAAATCTTTGAGTAATTCCAATAATTTTCAAAGCACCGATATCAATTCTAAAATATGTTTTGTTCACAATTTTACCTTTTCGAATTTGAGGAACCTCATAGAATCAATGGCTTTATTACAATCATTGTTAACCATGTAACACCCATGACACAATTTTTTTGAAATCCTTCCATTAAAAACTTTTAAGATGTGACAGCACCAACATCAACACAGCTTAGAGTAATTTCAAATATAAATTTCATCACACGAGTTTTTTAGAGTATTTTGTGTTTTCTGCACTAAACCATCATTAAAAGGTAGGTGAGACTTATCACCATTTGCTTAAGGTCTCATGAATACTACTCTATCTCTATAACAGACTCTTCCCAGCTAAGAAGGAGCTCCTTGCTTGGGGGGAGAAATCATAAGTTGTAATGCCTTAGTGTAAAAATCTACTATGACTACTGCTTAATTCTAAAGCTGCCTGCCCAGGTTATAAGAGTTAAAAATTGACCCTTAACTGCAAACTCTAGCCACATGGAATAATATGAACCATGACAACATTTAAAAACCCAATTTTAAAAAAATTGCATCAAGCTAAAAATGATCTAGTCAAAGTTATTTTGCTCACCAAAAGCCAGGTTTTATCTATCTCTCAAAATTTCTGACACATTGATAAGAAGTTGGTATTTCAAGGGGGCTTATAAATAGCATACATTTTCCCTGCCCAAGTTCTAAATCACTTGAAAAATAAGACCAAAAAAAGTTTTGTTAAAAGACAACAGATAAAGACCAAGATATCAACATCACTAGTAAAGTTGTGATCATGGCTTAGTCATGCAGCAGAAAGGGGCTTCCTAAGTATGTACTGAAACCCAGAATTAGAGAAACTTACCATTCACGAAAGACAGATTAAATAACCCCATTCCTTCACTCCTGGGCTCTGTCCCTTAAACATACAGTATGAAATGTGTTTCCTGCAGCCAGAAGCCTCTCAAGAAGAGAAGGGAAGAAAGACGGGATGAGATTCACATGCCCACTTCCTCCCCAAATCTCAATATTCACAAAATAAGACAGGAAGGAAAGAAGTGAGTAATGGCAGAAAAAGCCTATGATCTCAAAGAGATTTTGTGGGAGAAACTAATCTTTATAATGGCAGAGACTTTGTCTTATTTAACACTGTTCTTGGCGCCTAAATCAGTTCTTGGAACTTAGTGAAGGTCAATATTAGTTGAGTACTTATAACAGGAAATAAAAAAAATATATATTCATGTTAGCCTTTTACATTTTTTTCCTGAGATTAGCTAATTCAGAATAAGTAAGCAAACTGTTTAGTCACATAATTTTCCCCAAGAAGCATATCACCAGCAAATCGCACTATTTACCCTCAGTACAGTTCCTCTTTCACCCCTACCTCTCCTGCGGCCAATAAGCATCATTAAACCAAAGAAGACCCAAAGGATTTCAGAAAACCTTCTGGCCCAAAAGAGCCTTAAATGCTTCTGCCCAACCAATAGTCCCATGCTTGCTAGAGATGTAGCCACTTTTCAAGGTACAATTAAACAGATTTTTCTGGTCTTTTATCTGTTGATCACAAACAAGAATGAAGAGCATATGCAAATGGAAAGGAATTAAAAGTAAAGTCTTCTTTTGCACAGCCTCTAAAAGAACTGAAGAAATTATAATGATAAGCCTTTATTCATATAAACCACACTACAAATCTTACATTATTAAGGCTGTCGTAAGAAGTAGATGATAATCTTGACATTACCAGCAAAGCTGCCAGGATATAATTAACCATTAAAGGTCTCTACATACAAACCCTGTGTGGGGAGGGGGTATCCTCTATTGGAAACTCTCAAGCAGTGTGAACTCTTCTCTTTTTTTTTTTGAAAGTTTTGCGAGTTATCAGGTATAATTTAGTTGAACCTCAAAACAACTTAATCTAAAGGGATGCAGTATCATTGTGCATGTATATATGAGAATAAGGTGGAGACAAAACTGGAAAAACATGATTTTGGGCTTTTTGTGTGGTTTTAGTTTTGTTTTTGTTGTTGCTGTGACTGTTCACAATAAATCTGTCTAAATTTTGAAGTCATATCAAAGTAAAAAATAATAATATCTACATTAATAAAAGAGAAACATGCAAATTCCTCCGCTGAGGCCGCAGCAGAGAAGCCAAGCCTCTTCAGTCTTCAGTCTTCAGTCTTCACTCTGGCCAGAGCCTTCAGTCTTCGCTCTGCGCCACATATGCAAATTAACTGCCATCTTTGTTGGGTTAATTTGCATACACATCTGATTGGCTGGTGGGCGTAGCGGAGTGAATCTCAGATTTATGAATCTCAGAGGGAAGGGGAAAGTGGGGAGGGCTGGAAGAGATTCACCAAAGATCTTATATGCATACTAGAGGCCCAGTGCACGGATTTGTGCACCAGTGGGGTCCCTCGGCCTGGCCTGTGGGGATTGGGCTGAAACCGGCAGTCTGACATCCTCTGAGGGGTCCCAGATTGTGAGAGGCTGCAGGCCAGGCTGAGGGACCCCACTTGCTGCACAAATCGGTGCACCGGACCTCTAGTATAATCTATATATTGATTATAATTAAGATTGAGTTTCTACACATATACTGCATGATTGCATTAGTAATATTTGGTATCAAATAGCCAATGCTTAAAAAGTTGGTTACCTATGTTGGTGCATCTAACATCTCCCCCATATTCTTTCATTTGGAACATGCATCTCTATATTTTTGTCTTATTTTTTAATTTATATTAGAGTGTAAAGTTCTAGATTAGGCTATGCCCTTTTTTGCCTGATATGTATAGCACAAAATATGGTATCTGCAAATGCAGTAATTTAATAAATAGTGTTTAAATCCTACAAATATTTCAGGGTAATTAAGAGTTTGAAAGGGTTTAATTTTCTGTATAATTAAATTTTTCATCTTGCAATATACTTAAGTAAATACAGATAACTTCTCTATCGCCTATACAAGATAAAAATGTGTAAGTCCTATACTTCTAGCTTAAGTGTATTTGATTTTTAAAAATTTATTTTTGATAGATCACAGATGTTCCCCACTTTCCCCATTTCCCCCCCGCCTCCACCTAGCCCCCTGCCCTCCCCAGCCCTTTCCCACACTATTGTCTGTGTGCATGGGCTATTCATATATGCATATATGTTCTTTGTTTAATCTCTTCCCTACCCCCACCCTCTCCTCTGAGGGCTGTCAGTCTGTTCCATGCATCTGTGCTAAGTATATTTGAATTTAAAATGGTAAAACTCCAGTGGCCTATCAAAGGTCATCTAAGAACTTTTATAACACTGTGCTGATGGTAAAACTCCAGTGGCCTATCAAAGGTCATCTAAGAACTTTTATAACACTGTGCTGATGGTCTATTATTTAAAACACTGAGGAAAAATAAGTTCATGATTCCCAAAGTAGTCAATGTAAGTTTCACAAGATATACAGAAAAGTCTCCCTAAATATCTAGACCACATGGCCATTTTCAACTCCTGACCTATATCAGCAGTTACCCCTGAATCTCTCCCCAGGCTAGCATGTATACAATGCTTGCACTACAAAATGGGCCCCATAATCTGGGAACTCAAACCTGGCTCCCAGAAATAAGATTAGGATAGGGTCATTAATGAAGATAAAGACACACAGGCCTTATATATGTGAAGTTATCTCCCACTTTTCTACCCTTTTACCCTGGTATGGCTCACACACACTTATGACCCCACTAGAAATGGGTCAGGGGCCTGTATTTGCTCAGATCTGTCAATGAACATGTAACAGCCATTCGTTCCATAGACATTTTAAAACTCATACACATCCCTGGTAGAATTTCCAGGTGGAAGGTGTATCTATATGCTGCCCACATACCAGAGTCTTTGCTTCTTTCTAATTTCTTTTTCCAGGCTAATTTCTTAAGGTCACATGTGAACCCAGGACAGCTGGGCTATAGTGGCATAGGAAAAGGAATATTTGCGAAATATGTGGCAAATTCACTACATATTGTATTTCTGCTGCATCACATCTGTCTGAATCATCTTAATGCATCTACAGTTGTGGCAATTGTGCGTTGATGTGGCTATTTTTGTCTTTAGTAACACAGCAGGTAGAAAATCTGGCAGTTTAGGGCAGTGATGGCGAACCTATGACACGCGTGTCAGAGGTGACACGCAAACTCATTTTTTTGGTTGATTTTTCTTTGTTAAATGGCATTTAAATATATCAAATAAATATCAAAAATATAAGTCTTTGTTTTACTATGGTTGTAAATATCAAAAAATTTCTATATGTGACACGGCACCAGAGTTAAGTTAGGGTTTTTCAAAATGCTGACACGCCGAGCTCAAAAGGTTCACCATCACTGGTTTAAGGTAAGCCTTTGAAAAAAGATCTGTCAAAGAGCAGTGGACCAGAACACCTTACCCCCAAAAGTGCTCCTCTTTCCATGCTCCCTAAATTGATGAAGGATACTACCATTTAAACTGCAAGATACCCTAAATTACTACCTCTCCCTCACACAAGCATATGATTAAGGATAAAAGTTCAATCAAGGTAACTTCTTAAATAACTCCAAAATTCATTTCCTCGCTACCATCACCAGCATCTGCCTCTGATCTGAGTTACTTCAATAGCCTAACAGTCATTTCCCTCCTCAAGGTGCAAATCTGATCAATCATTCTCCGTAGCCTCCAGATAAATTCCACAGGCTTCAATAACCTAACTTTTGCCTAGTTCTCTAGCCTCACCTACTATTTTTGTCTCCCATATCCTTTCTTCAGTTAGTCTAAGCTGCTTGCATTTCCTAAAACATACCACCCCCATATTTATTTAGACTGAGCTACCCCACACTCCCTGTGACTTATTGGGGGGCAGGAGGGAGGGGAGTAAGAGATCAACCGAAGGACTTGTATGCATGCATATAAGCATAACTAATGGACATAAGACACTGGGGGGTAAGGGAGGGTAGGGGTGTGTCAAGGGCGGGGGGGGAAAAAAAGGACACTTATGTAATACCCTTTGTAATACTTTAAGTGAAAAATAAAAAAATATTAAAAAAAAAAAAAAAAAAAAAACTTAAACTGAGATTAAACCTTCCAATAAGACAGAAAGGTTACAGCCCTGTGTTGAATAAACATTAACCTGGAGCAAATCACTACAGACTTATCCAGTGAAAATCTGAAGCTCTTAAATCAGGGCATATAAAAGTGATGGTGGAAGTTTTCTTTCTTTTCCATGCAGTTTTTAAATTAAACTTATTGGGGTGACATTGGTTAATAAAATTATATAGGTTTCAAGTATATAATTCTACGATATATCTTCATATTGCATGTCATATTGCATTATGTGTTCCCATGCAATTTTTAGAGTTAAAAAGAGTTTTAACTGAATACATTCAAAGTACATCTGATATAATTGTCACCCTCATTTTAAGATTTTTAAAATTGTTGTTTTTCTCCTATGACATTTTATCAGAAATTAATGAAGCACATTTGAGATTCTGATTTTTTTAACATTAATGACTTCCTTCACTGGTATGATACATATTTCATCCCAGTGGTCTGAGATACAAAGGAAACTATCCTCTGCAGTGGAGCAGGCAAAAAACAACCTCAGCAGAGCTGCCAGTTCAATCAGGGTGTCTGTCTATCAGGAAGAGATGGCATTTGGGGTCAGCCAAAGGCAAACATCCTAAGTAGGTGACATGTGCCATCTAGCATTTTTAGCTTCCCTGATTTAGTTCTTTTCCCATTTTAGTGTCCTGTCTCCCTCCTCAGGCACTCTAGATCAGGGGTCCTCAAACTACGGCCCACGGGCTACATACATATACAAATATTGTATTTGTTCCCGTTTTGTTTTTTTACTTCAAAATAAGATATGTGCAGTGTGCATAGGAATTAGTTCATAGTTTTTTTTTAAACTATAGTCTGGCCCTCCAACGGTCTGAGGGACAGTGAACTGGCCCCCTGTTTAAAAAGTTTGAGGACCCCTGCTCTAGATGTTTTGCTTTATCCAATCCCCTAACACCTCTTGTCAAAATTTTCAAAAGTGTCCTAATAAATTTATCCCCACTCAAGAATGAATGATAGATATTGTGTAAACTGGAACTACTTCAGGAGTACCTGCAGTTACTAACTTTCAGGCCAGACAAATAGGTGGGGAAGGATTCTGTTTGGGCATGAGGACTGCTCAATCCCTAGGAATCACATTGATATGTCCATGCTGAAACCAATTCAAGTAAAATGTCTATTTGTATATGTTCTGGAAAAGGTCCAAGATTTCTTAGTATCTACTAAAAAGTCTCATCTAAAAAATACCCACTGTCACAGATTATACATGTCTAAATGCTTTTTAAAGTTAATAGGGTACTTACTGATACTAAATCCTATTCTATTAGCTTTACCTGAGTCACTTTATTCTTTATAATAGCCTTAAGAGATTTGTTCTGTTATCCCTATTTCAGGAATGAGAAGATAGAGGCAATGAGAAGTTAGGTGCAGTTGCCTTGAACAATGTGGCAGATAGGGGTGCAAATGCCCCCCACCCTCTTGCAGTAAAAAAGCCACATATAACTTTTGACTTCCCAAAAACATAACTACTAATATTCTACTGTTGAACAAAAGCCTTAACAATAACATGTATTATATACTATATTATTACAACAAAGTAAGCTAGAGAAAAGAAAATGTTATTAAGAAAATCATAAGAAAGGGAAAATACATTTACAGTACTGTACATATATATTGAAAAAGATCTGTGTAAGTGGAGCCATGTAATTCAAACCCATGTTACTCAAAGGTCAACTGTAGTTTTCCTAAGTTCAAAAAACAAAAAGTGATCCTCTTTTGTAATCTATAACCCAGGGGTTCTCAAACTACGGCCCATGGGCCACATGCAAATACAAATATTGTATTTGTTCCCATTTTGTGTTTTTACTTCAAAATAAGATATGTGCAGTGTGCATTGGAATTTGTTCATAGTTTTTTTTTAAACTATAGTCCGGCCCTCCAAATGGTTTGTGGGGGCACGGGAACTGGCCCCCTGTTTAAAAAGGTTTGAGGGGCCCCCCGCCTATAACTTTCTTTACTAATATAAATGCTAATTAGACTGGACGGCTTCCAGGTGACTTCCGGGCGTCCTTTCGGGCGTCCTTCCTGACAAAAGCCGCCCGGGGTCCTGGGTGCTGCGGCCGGCCAGAGGAGGGAAGCCTGGGTCCTAGGTGTGGAGGCTGAGGCAGAGGCGGTTAGGGGCGATCAAGCTGGCAGGGAAGCAGTTAGGGGCAATCAGGCCAGCAGGGGAGCATTAGGGGCAATCAGGCCGGCAGGCAGAGGTGGTTAGGGGAGATCAGGCAGGCAGGAGAGCAGTTAGGGGCGATCAGGCAGGCAAGCAGTTAGGAGCCAGTGGTCCCGGATTGCAAGAGGGATGTCCGACTGCCAGTTTAGGCTTCGGGATCAGGCCTAAATCGGCAGTTGTACATCCCCCATGGGGTCCCAGATTGGAGAGGGTGCAGGCCGGGCTGAAGGACCCCTTCCCATGCACGAATTTCATGCACCGCACCTCTAATCGCTATTATAATCATATTATAATAATTATCAATATTATTCTCAGAGCTTGTGGAGTGTGGGATGGGCTATGAGAGGAAATGATGAATAGCCTACTTTGTATATTGTGTTACTTATTTAAGGAAAATTACAGGCAGCACAGTTATTACAAATGGTAAGCCCAAGTATGTGTATGGCCCAAGTATGTCTATGGCCCAAGTATGTCCTGAAATTATGTCCTCTTAGTTCTCTTCATTTAACAGATACACAAAACCAAGTCTTAGTGCTTCATCTAAGATCATACACTTAGCAAGTTTTAGTGTGCATACAAGATTTCATCCCAGGTGGCCAGCCATTTATTGGGTACTCATAAAATGCCAGAGCACTGTATTAAGGGCTTTCATACTTTATCCCATTTAATCCTCACAGTAGACTTATGAGGAAGATTGTATAGGTGGGGAAACTGAGTCTCTGAAAAGTCAGATGATTTGTTCAAGTCTTCCCAGCAAGAACATTTTAGACCTGAGTTTGAGCCCAGGCATGTGTGATCTTCAACCCAAGCTCTTATTTGTTATCCTTTCTATTAAAATAGCCAAAATATGCCCCAACCGGTTTGGCTCAGTGGATAGAGCGTCGGCCTGTGGACTGAAGGGTCCCAGGTTCGATTCCGGTCAAGGGCATGTACCTTAGTTGCGGGCACATCCCCAGTAGGGAGTGTGCAGAAGGCAGCTGATTGATGTTTCTCTCTCATCGATGTTTCTAACTCTCTATCCCTCTCTCTTCCTCTCTGTAAAAAATCAATAAAATACATATTTTAAAAAAATAAATAAATAAAATAGCCAAAAGAAATATTTTGTGGTCCAGTTTCTTAACTCTTCCCCTTTGTGCAGAAGTTATGGTATGTGAGAAAGTTACAGAATACTTAAGAGTAAGGATGAAAACCTGGGCAGGAGGGTGAGGAACACATCAAGAGCCCTCTACTACAGTCTATGCTTCTCAATTCATTTTCTGTGACTCATGAGCATTTTACAAAGGAATATTCATAAGAATAGGTACTAACAATATGTTTATAAAGCATATAGTAAAAGCAAAATCACTAGTAACAAATACCTATACTAAGTGAGGGTCATATGTTTTTCACAAAGAGGAAGGCCATGATTTTTCTCAGGAACACTGTGGCCCCCAGAACACAGTAGAAGGTAGAAATTTTTAAATTTACTGTGCAAAATATTGAATTTACACATTCAACTGTTACTTTGTAAGTGGAGATAGGACATGTATTTTTTTGCACATGACACTCAGGCTAGGTCTGGTAATGAATTTGTTTATTGTTTTTTCTGGATATATTTGACCGAGATTATAATCCTAAATTTGTAACCAGTATCAAGACTAAGATGCTTTGAAATCTATCCAAGCAAGAAGATTGTGTATTGACATATTGGATGAGCAAAATTGTGACAGTGTTGGTGAAATTCACAAGAATTGATCATGCACTCTAATAAAGGGAATGATTCTTTATACACAGAGACTCCACCAACTTAATGCTTTTATTCATTGTAGGAAAGAGACATGTCTTATCTAATTACTAGAGGCCCGATGCATGAAACTCGTGCAAGGAGCTCGGCCCTCACAGCCCTGGCTTCATCCGGAAGGTCCTCCAGAAGGACATACAGAAAGTCATTCGGCTGTCTGGTCTAATTAGCATATTATGCTTTTATTATTATAGATATATCAACTAGTGCCCTGGTGCACAGATTCGTGCACATTGAAAGTAAATTAATTAGAAGGTGGCTACGGGGTGGGACTGGGCCAGATGGGCCGGACACGCCCTGGAGCCAACCTCCCACATGCTTCTTCACACATGTCACAATCCAATTCAATCACACCAATTTATCTAAATTGATTCTTACCCAGAAACTAGACCATCAGAGAAAAGGAGGTTGGTGGTCATCTGGCAGCAGCATTGGCCATATTTGCCAATTAATGTGGTGGGTGGCGCTGGGGCTTGAAGGGCATCTGCTGAGTGAGCAGGGTCCCTCCAGCAGGTGGGGTCCCTCAGCCTGGCCTGCGGGGATCAAGCTGAAACTGGCTCTCCAACATACCCCAAGGGATCCTGGATTGTGAGAGGGCAGTTCTTGGGTGATACACCCCGGAATCGGGCTCCCTCCTCCCTGGTTCCAGGGTGCGTCACCCAAGAACTGCTGCTGCCAAGTCACCAGAGCTCAGCAGCTCCTGTGTTGAGTGTCTGCCCCATGGTGGTCAGTGCACATCATAGCTACCGGTCAGACTGTCGCTTAGCCTTTTATGTATATTGATGGCATTCTAAAGAATCAATGTTTTATGCAGTTTTAAATACCAGGTGTACTGGTTACTAATGCGGATTTTTTTCAATAGATGGAGTTACACATATGTTGATATATATGTGATTTGATATGTATGCTATTTTGTTGTATTGACAGCAAGCTTCAAAACTTCATATGTTGGGGGGGGGGGGGTAAGAGATCAACCAAAGGACTTGTATGCATGCATATAAGCATAACCAATGGACATAAGACACTGGGGGGTAGGGGAAGCCAGGGGATTGTCAAGGGCGGGGAAAAAAAAGGAGACATATGTAATACTCTTTGTAATAATTTAAGCAATAAAAAAATTAAAAAAAAAACTTCATATGTCAAATTTTCTGAAGGTGTTAACATCATAGATATTTTTACACTTAAAAATGTCGAATTTCGTGCTGAGAAAGCATTTGTAGGAAGTTTTAATTTATTTATTTTGAAGAAAAGTGTTGCTGAAAGTTATATTATACTTTGGGAAGCTCATGGTGAATATGCTGCATCTCAAGATACTTGTGAATGCTGGTTTAAATGCTTTAAAAGTGATGATTTTGATGTGAAAGACAAAGAACGTCCAGGTCAACCAAAAAAGTTTGAAGACCAACAATTACAAGCATTATTGGATGAAGATGCATGTCAAACTCAAAAACAACTTGCAGAAAGATTAAACGTTGCTCAGCAAACAATTTCTGATTGTTTATAAGCAACGGGAAAGATTTTAAAGGAAGGAAAATGGGTGCCACATCAATTGAATGAAAGACAAATGGAAAACCGAAAAGTCATCCATGAAATGTTGCTTCAACAGCATGAAAGAAAGTCTTTTTTGCATCGAATTGTGACTAGTGGTGGAAAGTGGATTTATTTTGAGAATCCCAAATGCACAAAATCATGGGTTGATCCAGGTCAACCATCAACATCAATTGCAAGGCCAAATCACTTAGGAAAGACAATGTTCTGCGTTTGGTGGGATCAGGAAAGTATGATGTATTATGAACTTCTAAAACCAGGTGAAATCATTAATACTGATCGCTACCGACTGCAAATAATCAATTTGAACCATGCTTTGATCATAAAACGACTAGAATATGCCAGAAGACACGGCAGAGTAATTTTGCTTCACGATAATGCACCATCACACACTTCAAAACCAGTTAAAAACATGTTAAAAGATCTTGCCTGGGAAGTATTAACCCACCTGCCGCATTCACCAGACCTTGCTCCTTCAGATTACCACTTGTTCCAATCAATGGCACATGCACTTTCTGAGCAGCACTTCAAAATGTACAAAGAAGTGGAAAATTTGGTTTCTGAATGGTTTGCCTCAAAACAAGAAAAGTTCTGTTGGGCCGGTATCCACAAATTACCTGAAAGATGGGGGAAATGTGTAGCTAGTGATGGACATTACTTTGAATAAAGCACATTTGATGTTTCTCTTGAAATTACTGTGTTTTCTTTGATTACAAAATCCGCATTATTAACTGGTACATCTGGTAAAATCCTTCCTGGTTTAGCCTTTTTGAAATAATTAAATTAGCCTTATGGTCGATTATAGAGAGTTCCTAGCCTAGCAAGTTTACTGCCCATGATGTTATAGCAGATTATCCTTAGAATGTAAAAAATTCCCTGGATAATTCCCCTCCCATCTATCTAATGTCCCTGCTCCAATAAGCCAAAGGTTCAATGACAAGTCCATGCCTTCTCACTCAGACTTGATTATCACCATGCTTCTTCACACATGTCACAATCCAATTCAATCACACCAATTTATCTAAATTGATTCTTACCCAGAAACTAGACCATCAGAGAAAAGGAGGTTGGTGGTCATCTGGCGGCAGCATTGGCCATATTTGCCAATTAATGTGAAGAATTGCAGTAGCCGTAGGCTTATTCAGCTGACATGTGAGAATTTCACTCACTTATTGGTAGCTTTTGATAAACAGAGGTTTTTAATTTTAATGAAATCCAATTTATACACCTTTACTTTTATGATTAGTGCTTTTTGTTTTCTGTTTAAGAAATATTTCCTTACTTCAAGGTCCTAAAGATGTTTTCCTATATTATCCTGCAAAATTTTTATTTTATTGTTTTATATGGCCATCTATTAATCTCTAAGTCACCTATAATTGAGTATATAGTGTGAAATGGGTAAATTTATTTTTATATGAATGTCAAATTGATTCATTACCATTTGTTTAAAAGAACATTCTTTTCCCACTATTCAAGTCCCTGCAAAAATTAATGTTATTTTTCTAAAAATAAAAAGTAAATTTAATTTGAATAGTAAGTGGTAAGAATTCACTCTATCAAATAAAATGTATAGAAAATTAGCTGCATTTAAATTTCAGGTCTGCTGTAATACTCTGTCAGAAAAATGTTTTGTGTAAACAAAGATAATTATAGAAATGGTAGAATGGTGACCATTTATTTTATGTGAAATATAAATAATGATTAAAAATCATAGCAAATACTTCCATAGCATTCACCATATACCAGTCCCTATATCAAACATTTGTGTACATTGAATTCTCACAGCAATCTATGGAGGAAATAATAAGAGTATCCTTATTTTACAGGGAAGGAGACTGAGGCACGGAGAGGTTGACTATCTTGCCAAGGTCACAAAGCTAGTAGGCTAATGGATCCAATATTTAAACCTACATATAATGGTGGTTCAGTTAACTAAAATGCTATGCAACCACTTTTTGACAGCTTGCAAGCATTTTGACAAATTGAGTAACAAGGCTGATAAAAGATGTGTAGTGTGTTCCAAATGCATTTATCGTAATTTATTCTATGTCCCTGTTTTTCTTGACTGTCAATTATCTGTAAGCACAGAACTTAACTGCTCAAAACCAATGCTTAATTTCTTTTGCACTGTGCCTGCTTGAGTACAATACTGACAGGGAACAATCATTCTGAGAACACATTATTTTTTCCGAACAGCAAGTCACTCATGACTGCCTGGTTTGTATTTGTGTGATTCTAGATTTTCCTTCTATACAGAAGAGAATTCAATCTGAAGTTAGTTTCAGTGAAGAGATCTTTTTTATTATTTTAAAATTTTTTTAAGAAGTATAGAAACAAACAAAAAAAAGAAGTATAGAAACATAAGATAGTGATATACAACATGGATCATGAAGCCAGATTCCTCCATCTAAAGTTCAACTTCACCAGTTGGGCAAGTAAGTCACTTAACCTTTCTTCATCTCAGTTTCCTCACCTGTAAAATGGGCATGATAATATAGCAACTACCTTCTAAGTTCACTATGAGGATTAGATGAGTTAATTCACACACAGAAACTCTGATTATAGATCATATGGGCCATATAAGTAAAATAAACTTGACAACTATCAATGACCTTATGGCAGCAATTAGTATCAAACCCTCTGTCAGACACCTAATGTCCCCTGGCCAGCATGAAGGCATTCCTATCCCCTAGGGCATCACTCTTGTGCATATTGACAATAGAGAAATAAAATCACAATAATATAACATACATATTCATATATATTCAATCATATTTTATATATTCATATTATTGCATATACATATATATTCACATCTGTGACATACACATACATAAAAATTATATGTATTAAGAACTATTATAAATGACCAGTTAGGTTTTATTTTTCTCCCCTCAATATAGGTACCTGGAAAAGTCTTATAATCAAGTTACAGTTTCTGTAAAGTTCAAGAAAGAATGGCTTAGAATAGCATCCTTGAGTTGGAGTGATATCTAAAGCTTGAACATTCAAGCTTCTTCTAATACAACTACCACCTTTAAGTAGAAGACATTGTGAAGTTCTCCCAAAGAATAAATTGGAGCTTTGGTGAAAGAGCACTATCACATTAATCTTATGGAAGTTACAGTGCATTGTCATAAACATAAACCAACAAACAACTTCACTTTAAAACAACGGTGTCATTACTTTAAAATTTAAAATAAAATTTAAATGGTTTGAAAATTGCTTTTTAGTAAACATATAACCTAGATTTGTCATTGGTTTCTGGGCTGAGTTCTACAATTCCATCACCATCATCTTACTACTGGTGGCCATGGTTATATAATATTATTTGTGCCTCTTACTCCATAGTCACATTGCAATTATGTGACTGACCGCTGCCAAGCCCGCTGCATCACCCAGGGCCTCATGACTGCATGACTCGCCCACCAAGCTCACTGTTTGAGACACAGGCCCCAGGTGTCCCAGCACCTGGGCCCTCCAGGGAGTCTCAGAGAGCATGACCTTCCTGCCAAGCCCCCTGCTGCAGCCAAAGGCCCCATGTGACTCAAAAACTAGATCCTTTGGTGAGAGCAGAAATGGGGAGACTAAGAAACAACCCCCAAAGGAAAGAAAAGGAGGAGTCCCCAGAAAGGGTACTAAATGAAATGGAGGCATGCAATATGTCAGAAAAAGAATTTAGAGTAAGGATCATACAGTTTCTAAACTATCTGGATAAGGAAATCAACAATTTATGTAACAATCAAGAGGAAAGAAAGAGTGATATAACTACAATAAAAAACACTATAGAAGGTTTTAACAGTAGACTAGAAGAAGCAGAGGACTGAATTAGTGAATTAGAAGACAAGACAGAGAAACACACCCAATCTGAACAGCAATTGGAGAAAAAAATTAAAAAGCAGGAGCCTAAGGGAGCTTTGGGACAACATGAAACAAAGCAACATACATATAATAGGGATGCCAGAACGACAAGAAGAGGAACAAAGATTAGAAAACCTATTTAAAGAAATAATGTCAGAAAACTTACCTGATTTGGGGAAGAAAAAGTCACACAAGCACAGAGAGTCTCAAACAAGATGAACCTAAAAAGACCCACACCAAGACACGTCATAATTACAATGCAACTGTTAATAACAAAGAGAAAATCTTAAAGGCTGCAAGAGAGAGACAAAAGTTACCTACAAGGGATCTCCCATTAGATTATCAAATGATTTCTCAACAGAAACACATCAGGCCAGAAAGGAATGGAAGGAATTATATAAGGTGATGCAAAGCAAGGGATTGAATCCAAGAATACTCTATCCAGCAAGGCTATCATTCAAAACTGAAGGGGAAATCAGGAGCTTCACAGCCAAAAAAGGCTAAGGGAGTTTATCACTTCTAAGCAATGCAAGAAATGCTAAAGGGACTGTTGTAAAAAGAAGAAATAGAAAGGGAAGAAGGAACACAGGCACAAAAAAATAGCAATGGTTACAAACAAGTAACTTTGAATAATAACGTTAAACATAAATGGACTAAATGCTTGAATCAAAAGACATTGAGTGGCTGAAGAGATAAGAAAACATGACCCATATATATGTTGTCTACAAGAGACCCACCTCAGAACAAGAGACTCACACAGACTGAAAATGAAGGGACGAAAAATATCTTTCAGGCAAATGGAAATGAAAATAAAAAGCTGGGGTAGCAATACTTATATCTGACAAAATAGACCTCAAAGTGAAGGCCATAATAAGAGATAAGGAAGGCCACTTTATAATACTAAAGGGATCAATACAACAAGAGGATATAACTCTGGTAAACATATATGCACCCAATGCAGGAGCATCCAAATACATTAAAAAAAACCTTCTGGAAGATATCCAGGGAGAGATTGACAGCAATACAATCATAGTAGGGGACTTTAATATTGCATTGACATCACTGGATAGATCCTCTAGACAAAAAAAAAAAATCAGCAAAGAAACATCAATCCTAAATGACTCACTAGATCAGATAGACTTAATTGACATCTTCAGAACATTTTGCCCCAAAGCTACGGAATATACATTCTTCTCAAGGGCACATGAACCTTTTCAAAGATAGACCACATATTGGGACACAGTCAAAGTCTCTTCAAATTCAAGAAGATTGAAATCACACCAAGCATCTTCTCAGACCACAATGGCATAATATTAGAAATCAACTACAATAAAAACAATGAAAAAAAATTCAAACACTTGGAGGCTGAATATCATGCTATTAAACAATGATTGGGTTACCAAAGAGATCAAAGAAGAAATTAAAAACATCCTGGAAATGAATGACAATGTAAACACAACAATCCAAAATCTCTGGGACACAGTGAAAGCAGCCCTGAGTGGGAAGTTCATAGCATTACAGGCCTACCTCAAAACACAAGAAAAACTGATAATAAATTATCTTACTCTATAACTTAAAGAATTAGAAGGAAAGTAACAAGAAAATCCCAGAGTCAGCATAAGGGAGATAATAAAGATCAGAGCAGAAATAAATGACATAGAGACCCCCCCCCCAAAAAAAAAAATACAAAAGATCAATAAAACCAAGAGCTGGTTCTTTGAAAGGATAGACAAAATTGGTGAACCTTTAGCCAGGCTCACCAAGAAGCAAAGAGAGAGTACCCAAATAAACAAAATCAGAAATGAAAGAGGCAAAATTACAACAGACCTCACAGAAATACAAAGTATTATAAAAAATACTATGAATAACTCTATTCCAACAAACTGGAAAATCTAGAAGAAATGGACATATTCTTAGAAAAATATGACCTTCCAAAACTAAATCAGGAAGAATTAAAAAATCTGAATAGGCTGGAGGAAATTGAAGCAGACATCCAAAATCTTCCAGCAAACAAAAGCCCTGGGCCAGAAGGCTTCACAGGGAAGTTTTACCAAACATTCAAAGAAGAACTAAAACCTGTCCTCCTCAGACTATTCCCAAAAATTCAAGAGGAAGGAACACTTTCAAGCTCTTTCTATGAAGCCAGCATTACCCCAATCCCAAAACCAGATAAAGATATTAAAAAGAAAGAATTACAGGCCAATATCCCTGATGAACATAGATGCTAAAATCCTCAACAGAATTCTAACAAATCGGATCCAGCATTACATTAGAAAGATCATACACCATGACCAAGTGAGATTTATTCCAGGGATGCAAGGATGGTACAATATCCACAAATCAATAAATGTGATACATCACATAAAAATTTGAGAGATAAAAATCACATAGTTATATCAATTGATGCAGAAAAAGAATTTGACAAAATCCAACACCCTTTCTTGATCAAAATCCCCAGCAAAGTGGGAATAGAGAGATCATACCTCAACATAATAAAAGCCCTATATGACAAACCTACAGCCAACATCATACTCAATGGGAAAAAACTAAATCCATTGCACCTAAGAACAGGAACAAGACAGGGATGCCCACTCTCACCATTCATGTTCGACATAGTACTGGAAGTGCTAGCCATAGCAATTAGACAAGAAGAAAAAATAAAAGGCATCCAAATCGGAAAAGAAGTAAAACTGTCATTATTTGCAAATAACATGATATTGTACATAGAAAACCCTAAAGACTCCATCAAAAAACTGCTGGACTTAATAAATGAATTCAACAATGTAGCAGGATATGAAGTTAATACCCAGAAATCTATAGCTTTTTTATACACTAATAGTGAAGTTACAGAAAGACAAATTTAAAAAACAATCCCCTTTACCATTGCAACTACAACAACAAAAATAAGGTACCTAGTAATAAACTTAACTAAGGAGGTAAAATACCTGTACTTGGAAAATTATAGGACAGTGAAAAAAGAGAGAGGAAGACGTAAACAAATGGAAGAATATACCGTGTTAATGGATTGGTAGAATCAACATCATTAAAATGTCCATACTACCCCAAGCAATCTATAG
>NW_005871078.1:5677369-5681864 GCF_000147115.1 Myotis lucifugus
AATAAATGGGGGTGTGGGAAAAATTGGCCAGATAGATAAAAAAAGAAAGGAAACTAGGCCGCCACCTTCCATTGTACCCAAAATAAGCTCAAAATGGGATAAAGGACTTAAAATTTAAGATGGGAAACCCATAAAAATCTTAAAAGACTCCACAGGCAGCAAATATCAGGTATATGTCATAGCAATATCTTTACTGATACAGCTCCTAGGGCAATGGAAATTAAGGAGAAAATAAACAAATGGGACTACATCAAAATAAAAAGCTTCTGCACAGCAAAAGAACAAGAAAGCCCACTACATGGGAGAACATATTTACCAATGTTATCTCTGATAAGGGTTTAATCTCCAAAATTTACAGGAAACTCATACAACTTAACAAAAGGAAGATGAACAATCCAATCAAAAAATGGGCAAAGGACCTAAATAGACACTTTTTGAAAGAGGACATACAAAAGGCCAAGAGACATGTGAAAACATGCTCATAGTCACTAATCATCCTTAAGATGCAAATCAAAATGACAATGAGGTACCATCTTACACCTGTCAGAATGGCTATCACCAACCAATCGACAAAGGACAAGTGCTGGTGAGGATGTGGAGAAAAAGGAACTCTCATGCACTGCTTATGGGAATGCAGACTGGTGCAGCCACTATGGAGAGCAGTATGGAGTTTCCTCAGAAAATTAAAAATGGAACTGCCATCTGACCCAGTAATCCCTCTTCTAGGAATATATCCCAAGAAACCAGAAACACCAGTAAGAAATGATATATGCACCCCTATGTTCATAGCAGCACAATTACAATAGCTAAGATTTGGAAATAGCCTAAGTGCCCATTAGCAAATGAGTGGATTAAAAAACTGTGGTACATCTACACAAGGGAATACTATCTACACTAATAAAAGAGAAACATGCAAATTGGTGTCACTCCGCTACCCTTCCCATTGGCTAATCAGGGCGATATGCAAATTAACTGCCAGCCAAGATGGCAGCCAGCAGCCAGGCAGCTGAGAACAGGATGCTTGGTTGACCCAGCGATAGAGGAAACCAAGGTTCCCGCCTGCGGCTGCGGAGCTCTGAGCTCCTGAAGCAACAGCTCCAAAAGATACAATGTTTCAATTATAGAAGCTAAAAGATGGCAGTTAATTTGCATACTCAGGCTCCAAGCGGTAGAGCAAAGCCAAACAGCCCTGAAGCCGCAGAGCAGAGAGGCCTCACTGCCTGGGGATCAGCAGAGCCGAGAGGCCTCAGGGCCCCGGAATCAGCGGAGCCAAGAGGCCTCAGGGCCCAGGGATCAGCGGAGCCGCCAGGCCTCCCGGCCCCTGAATCAGCGGAGCCGAGAGGCCTCCCGGCCCCGGGATCAGCGGACCAGAGAGGCCTCCCGGCCCGGGATCAGTGGAGCCTGATGGAAGCCCTGTATGTTTATGCACCCTGGGGGTGCAGAGGTCCTGTCCTAGGCAGAGGCCTATAGCGAAATTTCTGGCTCTGAGAAGCAGCCTGGGGGCTGGAAGGCGGCTCCTCTGACCTCAGTGCTGGAGAAGACCATTAAGCAGAAAACTAAAGAAACCAATTTTACATCATTTCCCAGGTGGAGAACAGTTGGCATGTAAGCCCCTGACCAGTGCCCAGCCTCTCCTCTGTCAGTCTATCTCACTCTTAGGTACCATGTTCTTTGTTCTGTCTTAACTGCAACTCATTTTTAAACTAGATTGCTTTTAAAAGAAGACTAAATAAAGTTTCCCTTAAGTTATTTAGGTGGTGCTGGGGCTGCTGGGGCTGCTGGGGGCCTGATAGAAGACACAAACACGCAACGGGGGGCCTGTACCCAGCAGCCCCAAGGCCCACCACCTTGGTGCTGGGGCTGCTGGGGGTATCAGAGACACAAACCCATAGGCCAGGCACCCAGCAGACCCAAGGCCTTCGTGGCAGCACTAAGGAGCAGCAAGCCGAGCGGTAGGAAGCAGCAAGCAGGTGGGCAGTAACGAGGGAGGGGTCCCAGACTGCAAGAGGGCACATGCTGGGCTAAGGGACCCCCCCACCCATCCCCAGTGCATGAATTTTGTGCACCGGGCCTCTAGTGCTGCTATAAAAAAGAAAGGAACTCTTACCATTTGCAACAAGCATGGGTGGACATGAGGAACATTATGCAAAGCAAAATAAGCCAGTTATTGGGGAAAGATTACTTTCACGAGTCTCCTCTCTGTGGGCACATAATAACGACTACAGCTGGTGGCCGAAAATTAGTGCGATGGGCAGAGATCGTTTGGACAGCCATTAAACTTCAAAGAGGTACGTAGGGGCGGGTAAAGGGGGGTGGTTGTTATAGATCAACCAAAGACTTGCATGCATGCATATAAGCATAACCAAGGGACACAGACACCAGGGGGGTGAGGGCATGTTCGGGGGGGGGGGGGGGGAAATGGCTCAGGAAAGGTCAATGAAGGAAAAAGGAACATATGTATTACTTTAATCAATAAAGAATTTTTAAAAAGTCTGTCCACATGTGCAGTTAATTATTTTTAATGTTATTGAAGATTTGGAGGGATTGAGGGTGAGGCCAGACCTACCACACTATCTTTTAGTGATCTTTTTTCCTAGCCTCTCTCTGGAGTTCTGGACCCTCAATTTGGTAATTCTTTCTAATTGTCATATTTGATACGCTACAAGAGGCCTGATGCATGAAAAGCTCAGCCCGACCTGCACCCTCTCCAATCCGGGAGCCCTCAGGGGATGTCCTACTAAAGGAGGCGACCGGGCTGATCAGGGGAATGCGCCGCCCCCATCACCCCGCTGCTGTTGCCACTGCCGGCAGCTGCAGGCGCCAAGGTGTTTTCATCAACACGACTCCAGTCCCTTCACCACGAAAAAATGACAACTTTCTTTAGGCATTTTCAAGATGTCTCTTTCATAGGATATGGCATTTCTTTCTTTTTTTTTTTTTATTCTCACCTGAGGATATTTTTCCATTGATTTTTAGAGAGCATGGAAGAGAGAGGGAAAGACAGAGAGAAATATCAATGTGAGATGGACACTTTGATTGGTTGCCTCCTGCATGAGCCCTGACCTGGGCTCTGGCCAGGGAGGAGCCTGCAACCTAGGTACGTGCCCTTGACAAAAATCGAACCCGGACCCTGCAGGCCAAGGTTCTATCCACTGAGCCAAACTGACTAGCGCAGGATATGACATTTCTTATCCCTCCAGCAGCGGGCCCTTCGTTTTCTTCCTTCAGAGATGAGGGGGGAAGACCCTTAAACACCGTCTTGGATTCTTATTACGCAAGTTACCAAGAACACTGCGATGTGGCGTACCGGGAGCTTAGCCAATGAGCTGTCAGCAAAAGTGTCTCCTCTGCAGCTCACGCACAGAGGCGGGACTGCTGGTGCACCCGGCTGGCAGGCCCTGTTCTCTGCAGGCCTCCTTGCCACAGCTGCGGCTGGAAGCCCCTGTTCCCTGTGGGCAGGCTCTGCCTGCTCCCTGCTGCCACAGCCAGCAGGCAGGCCCTGCTCCCTGCTCCCTCCTGTCCTGTTCCGCCCTGCTCTCTGCAGGCCTGCACCATCCGTGGCTTGCCTCACCACGCAGCAGTCCCCTCCTGAGCAGTCATGACTGTGATGGTGTCCTGGCTAATTTGCATATTATCTCTCTCTCTCTCTCTCTCTCTCTCTCTCTCTATATATATATATATATATATATATATATATATATATATTTAAATTCCTTGTCAGGATTCTGTTACATTTTTTTGGTATAACTCAAGAGGCCAAATCTTCCTTGATTCTATCTATCTATCTATCTATCTATCTATCTATCTATCTATTATCTATCTACTGTTCTTATATCCCCTTTCAATTTTTTCCTGAAACTAGTATGTTTAAAATTTTTATCAGTGGAAAGGAAAGGAAAGTTTGTCAGCAATCCTTATGGTGATGTAGTAAATGATAAATCATATAAGTACCATTTTTTAACCAAGTTATTTTCTCTATATATAAACTGGAAAGAACAATATGTTAAGTGAGAACTGAAAACCATGAACATCTCTCAGTGAAATACAAATTACTTCTCTCTCAAAAAATTTTATAAATATAAGAGGGTACCAACAAACAGGATAGTGTGAGGGCAGGTAAAAAAAATTCAAAGCATCTGAATGTAACAACACTAATAAAAGTTATGGTAAATAATGTAGAAACCAAGAATAGAACCAAGAATGGATGGCTATTAAAACATCATTTTAATAGAATGTTTGAAACAGAAAGCAGTAAGAGGAAGTTGAAACAGTTCAATAAAGGAAATAACAGTTCAATAAAGTCTAAGGTTGGAGTTTATTTATAGGTGAGTAAGAGGGTCCACAAAATGCAGTAAAAAAAAACTAGGAGGAAGAAGGAAACTGGCCAAAATGGAAGTGTTGATAAATTGAATGGCCTTTATATTAAAGAAGACAAGTTAGAAAAATTGCATGAAGCATGGTATATGTATATGTTCATATACATATATATCCATGT
>NW_005871078.1:5681964-5759659 GCF_000147115.1 Myotis lucifugus
TTCATTATTCATTTGTTTTAATTCAACATTACAGTTTCGAAATTCATCCATGCTTTTTAAGTAGGGGATGTTTATTCATTTTTATTGCTGTATATTTCATTGTATGAATATAACAAAACTAGAGGCCCGATGCATGAAATCTGTGTATGGGTGCAGTCCCTAGGCCTGGCCAGCGATCAAAGTGCGTCTGGCATGGAAGGGCAGGTGCCAGCTGACCTCTGGACCCTGGGCAGAACCTGGGCCCCTGCATGCCCCCCTCCGCCTGAGTCATTGGGCCCCCGCCTGGCTCCCTCAGTGCCTGGGATCCAGGCAATGGCCCCAACCCCTGCTGCTGCTACTGGTCACTGTCTGTGGGGCAATCAGGCCCTGCTCACACCTGCCTTGGCCTGGCACCACCTGCTCACCTGTTCCACCATCCTGCCGCAGTCCCGCTCTCGTCGGGACCCATTGGGGCCGGCATCGCCTCCACTGCCACCCACTGCCATGTCGCCAATGCCTGCATTGTTTCTGTGCCGCCCCCTGGTGGTCAGTGCATGTCATAGCAAGCAGATAAAATCTTGGTCAAACTCCCGGTCGAGGGGGTAATTTGCATATTAGGCTTTTATTATGTAGGATTTGGTTATCTATTCTATTGTTGGTGGACACTAAGAATTTTTAGATTAGATTTTTTCTATTGTGAATAATTGATGATATACAAACATTCTCATGCATGTCTTTTGGTATACACATGTATGCATTTTTATTAGAGACTAGAGGCCTGGTGCACAAAAATTTGTGCACTCAGGGGGTCCCTCAGCCCGGCCTGTGCCCATTCATATTCCAGGACCCCTTGGGGGATGTCCACCTGTCGACTTAGGCCCACTCCCCGGGGGATCAGGCCTAAGCTTGCAGTCATATATCCTTCTGACAGCAAGGGAGCCCTTGGGGTATGTCCGATTAAAGGCTTAGGCCCCCAAGGGATCGGGTCTAAACCATTAGTTGGACATTCTTAGTGCTGCCACAGAGGTGGGAGAGGCTCCTGCCACCACCTCTGTGCTGGCCAGCCATGAGCCAGCTTCTGGGTGAGTGGCACTCCCCATATGGAAGTGCACTGACCACCAGGGGGCAGCTCCTGCATTGAGCGTCTGCCCCCTGGTGGCCAGTGTGCATTATAGCAACAGGCAGTTGGCTTCTGGGACTTCTGGGGCCAGCCAGCGGCCTGGGATCGGATCTGAGATCACTTCTGAGTGGCAGGCAGGCAACTTCTGGGGTCGCACACGGGGGCCTGAATGGTGGCTTGTGCTGTCCCGCCTGCCCACAGTATGCAAATTAGCCGCCATCTTTGTTGGCAGGTAATTTGCATATCTCGCTGATTAGCCAATGGGAGGTGTAACGAAGGTACAGTCAATTACCATGTTTGTCTATTATTAGATAGGATAGTGAAATTCCTAGACAATAGAGTATACATAAATTTACCTTTAGGAGATAATACCAAACTGTTTCTGAATTAGGTACATTATTTTACATTTCCATTAGTACTAAAGGAATTCCCTTTGTTCCACAAAACCACGAATACTTTGTATTGATAGTCTTTAGTTTTGATATTCTAGAGGAGATATACTGGTATCACATTATAATTTTACTTCCATTTCTCTAATTTCCACAGAGCTTGACTATTGCATCTATGTACTGACCACTGGACATTCTCCTTTGAGCAGTGTCAGTTTATGTCCCTTGCACACTTTTCTATTGAGTTATATTTCTTATTGATATACTAGAGGCCTGGTGCATGAAATTTGAGCACTGGGGGTGGGGGTCTCTCAGCCCGGCCTGAACCTTCTCACAGTCCAGGACCCCTCAGGGGATGTCCAACTGCCCATAGGGAGCAGGCCTAAGCCGGCAGTCAGACATCCCTCTCGCAATCTGGGACCCCTCGCTCCTTACCGCCCGCCTACTCACTGCTCCTAACTGCTTGGCTCGCTGCTCCTAGTGCTGCTGCAGAGGTGGGAGAGGCTCCCGCCACCATCGCAGCACTCGCCAGCGTGAGCCGGCTCTGGCTGAGTGGCACTCCCCCTGTGGGAGCGCACTGACCAACAGTGGGCTCCTGCATTGAGCGTCCGCCCCCTGGTGGTCAGGGTGCATTATAGCGACCAGCCGTTCTGGTTCTTCTGCCATAACAGTAGCTTAGGCTTTTATTATATAGACTGGAGGCCCGGTGAACAAAAATTTGTGCACTCGCGGGGGGGGCGGGGGGTCCCTCAGCCCGGCCTGTGCCCTCTCAATCGGGCTTAAGCTGGCAGTTAGACATCCGTCTGGCAGCCCGGGAGCCCTTGGGGGATGTCCACTTGCCAGTGGGGAGCAGGCCTAAGCTGAAGTCGGACATCCTTAGCACTGCTGAGGAGGCGGGAGAGGCTCCCACCACCACCACTGTGCTGGCAGTTGTCAGCCTGGCTTGTAGCTGAGCAGAGCTCCCCCTGTAGGAGAGCACTGACCACCAGGGGGCAGTTCCTGCATTGAGCATCTGCCCCCTGGTGGTCAGTGTGTGTCATAGTGACTAGTCATTCCCAGTCGTTCTGCTGTTAGGGTCAATTTGCATATTACCCTTTTATTATATAGGATAGAGGCCTGGTGCATGGGTGGGGGCCGGCTGGTTTGCCCTGAAGGGTGTCCCGGATCAGGGTGGGGGTCCCACTGGGGTGCCTCTCCAGTCTGGGTGAGGGACTGAGGGCCATTTTCAGGCTGGCCACACCCCCTTCAGGGTGGGGGTTCCCACTGGGGCACCTGGCCAGCCTGATGAGGGGCTAATGGCTGTTTGCAGGCTGGCCAAGCCCCCCAGCGGGGACTCTCACCCATGGGGGTGTGGCCAGCCTGGGTGAGAGGCTGATGGCCGTTTTCAGGCTGGGCACACCCCCCGGCAACCCAAGCTCCCAGCCTCTCCTTTTTTTCTTTCTTTTTTTTGGGGGGGAGGGGCGGGATTTATTTGTCTTCTATAATTGAAACTTTGTAGCCTTGAGTGGAGCCCAGGGCTGGCCAGGGCAGGTGGGAAGCTTGGCTTCCTCCATCGCCGGGGCAACCCAAGCCTCCTGCTCACTCCAGCTCCGTGGCCGCCAACATCTTAGTTGGGTTAATTTACATACTCGCTCCTGATTGGCTGGTGGGCATGGCTTGTAGGTGTAGCGGAGTGGCGGAGTGATGGAGTGATGGTTAATTTGCATCTTTCTCTTTTATTAGTGTAGATGAGAGTTCTTTATATGTTCTGGGCCACTTGTTGGTTATATATCTTTCCCTTTTTCCATTCTGTGATTTGCCCTTTCACTTCTGTAATAGTGTTTGATAAACATAAGTTATTATTATTGTTGGTCAGATTTATCAATCTTTTACGTTGGATTGGTGCTTTTAATTTCCTGTGTAAATTGTTTTTACCTATCCCAAGATCATAAAGAAAACCTCATAATCTAAATGCTTTATGTTTTCATTTTTACCTTTACTGCTGCAATCCACCAACAATCTTTGGTCATTTTTGTGTATAGTGTTAGAGTCAAGTTTACTTTTTTCACCTATGTATAGTCAGCGCTGTTGCTCTCTCATTAATTGAAAAGTCTATTTTCTCCTCACTTCTGAAGTTTCATATTGTCATGAATCAAGTGTCCATATATCTTTGGCTTTCTTTGTGGGCTATTTACTCTTTCCACTGGTCTATTTTTACACCATTATCACACTCTCCTATTACTGTACTTTTCTAATTAATATCATCTACCTGAAAAAGTCCACTTTGACTTTTTTGTATATAGTTTTTCCATATAAATTTTAGAGTCATCTTGTCAAGATCCATAAAAATATTCATAAAAAAACCTATTAAGATTTTGTTTGCATTATTTCTATGAATCTGGTGATGATTAGTATTTTTACAATATCAGATCTTCAAATGAATGTATGAATATATTGCATATATCCATTATTCTAGATTTTCTTTCATTTTTCTCAGTTGAGTTTTATATTGCCTGTATAGATATCTTAGACATCTTTTGTTACTTATTGCTAGGTATTTATTATATCTGTATATTTTTAATGGTATCATTTCACTTTCTGTTTGTTGCAGATATATTAAATTGAATTCTATATAATGAAATTATATCTATTAAACTACCAAAACTATCTTATTAAGTCTAATTATTTATTCATACATGGCTTGGATTTTCTATTTACATAGTAATGTCAATGAATAATGACAAATTTTATTTCTTTTTTTCTGACCTTTAATTTTTATTTTATTTTATTTTATTTTTTTACCTTACTACATGGGGAACAACTTCTGCTACAATCTGAATAAAGATAACAGTTATTCTTGTCTGGCTACCAGAGAAATCTTTGAAACTTTCACCATTAAACATGATGTCCTTTGTAGTTACATAGGCCTTATCAGTCTTTAAAAGGTCACTTATAGTCTTGGCTTCAAAGTGTTTTATGTGAATGAATGCTAAATTTGTTTTATTCTTGTTACTACATTGTATGAGTTCTTTATATACTTTGGATATTAACCCCTCATATGATATATGGTTTACAAATATTTTCTTCCATTTTTTAAGTTGCCTTTTCATTTTGTTGATTGTTTCTTTTGCTGTGCAGAAGCTTTGAAGTTTGATGTAGTCCCTCTTGTTCATTTTTGCTTTTGTGGTTTGTGTTTTTGGTGTAACATCCAAAAAAATCATTGCCAAGACCAATGTCAAGGAGCTGCTTCCCTATGTTTTCTTTTAGCAGCTATATGGTATCATATCTTATGTTTAAGTTTAAATAGTTTTTAAATAATTTTCCCCAGATTTATTTGTTTTCTTGTGAGAGGACTGGTTTGAATTGTGTAAGCTGGCACTACCAAAGATAGTATCCAAATTCAGCCTTAATTATTTTAATTTTAGAGCTATAAAATTATATATACCTTATATAAATGAAAAGAGGTTGATAAGAAAGGCATGTAGAACTCATTATGAACACTATAATTCTAATGTACCACTGAATGATTTAGTCTGACTATTCCTCAAATGCTAAATAAATACTATTTATGGCTGAGACATCTATATTGCTAAAGTTTTAGATCTCTTTTCTTACTAAAAACTCAGCCTACCAAATGAATAAAGATAATTCTGATTTACAGATTTTCTACTGTAATTACTGTTAAAAACTATAATCATTAAGTATAATTAGCATCAAGTAGAATTTTACACAACAGTAAATGGTAGCATAATTGCAGATTCTGGCTGTCTGCTACTATGAAATTAACTAAAAATTTTAAATCAAAATCTGTATTGTAGTTAATACATATTCATGCGCATACAGTATATTATCCATAAACCCAAGATATTAAACTCTTTTAAATTTTATTTCAAAAATTTCCATAATATGTTATAGATTTCTATTAAATTTAATGAAGATAAAAATAGAAAATAAACAGTTTACCCCTCAGATAACTTTGGTTACATTTGTTCTCACATCCTTCCCACAAAACAACAAAAAACTAACCAAAAACAACAAAAATCTTAAAACCAGGGAAAATCATCCATATTCAATGAATTAAATTAACTCTCTCAATTCCAAAGTTTAATCCATGAAGTCCACCTTCCAAACACCATGGAATCTAGGCCAGGAGGAAGAGAAGTGTTGAGAGTGAACTCATGCCTACTGGGACTCTGGCAAGTACAGAATTTCCCCCAATGAGCACCTCAGTCCAGTAAAGCTTAACCTATAATTCTGATTAGAATGTCAAAATTGAAAAGATGAATGAGCAACAGCAAAGAGGTGGTCCTGTGAAAATTACTAGTATATTACTTTAAATATTCATACAACATCATTAAATGTTAGGGGTCAAATTATGCTGTCAGACTATATTATTTATTCCCTAGATTTTCAGTAGAGCAAAAATCACCTGAAGTGTATGAGTGATTTGGAGGAAGAAATGGAAACAATTGCCAGATTTCAATACAGTGAGCCTATGTCCTTAATGGACTTTGTCCTGAGACATACCATCCTAGAAAAACTGATGCATCCCAGATAAAAAGGTAATAAATGACAGATCTAATGAAAGGCTCTTCAAGGCCACAAATGGTAGCTGTAGATAGTCATAGGTCTCTTCTTGCCTCATATATCTGCTCCTGTTCTCATTCTATTTTTTCAGGGGTTAAGCAATTCCATTTGAGGATAAATCATAATCAGAAAGAATTATGCAGTATGCATTACAAAATATGCCTAAAATATGGGAGAAAGATGAGAAACACAAACCAAATGGAAATTTAGGTAATGAAACATGTAAAGGCAGACAAATAAAGGGTTTCTATTCTCTCAGAAATATTACAGCACAACTTTTTCTTCTAAAAAAAGGTCAATGAGCAGGTTCAAAATGTTTAAATAAGAAACTACAGAAAGAGGTGAAAAATGAGTTTAGGAGCTCAGAATAGAAAAGAAAAAGAACACAATAGAGACAAAATAGAAACAAAAGCAGATTAGTATCCAACACACACACACACACACACACACACACACACACACACACACTTGAAAACACACAGTCAGGAACATATTGAATAGGATATTGTAATTCACAGAAAACAAAATGTAAAAGAATCATGATTTTAAATAAGCATACAGAATAAATAAACACACATGTAAAGAGATCTAACAAATTCATACTTGGTATGTTTTCCTGAAAAAGAAAAAAGAACTGAACAAACAGAACAGAAAAAAAAACACACATTTAAATCTAAAATAGAAGAAAAGAATCCTGAAATGATGGTTTTAGTTTGCAGATCAAAGAAGTATATTATGTTCCAGGAAAAATCAATACAGTAGGATCAGCACTGAGACATAACTTCAAAAGTTGCAGAACTGTAAGAACAAAGAAAGAATTATAAAGCTTCAAAGTAGGAAAACAAAAATTCACTTGACAGGTTGGCCTTAGGGTATCAATATAAGTAGTCTTGCTAAAAGACAATTAAACAATATAGTCAAATATTGAAAGAAAGACCCTAGAATTTTATACTTAGTATTAAATATTAATTAGTATGTTTTATTAGTCAAGTGTTAATTATTAATTAGTATGTTTTAATCTACAGACCTTTTTCAGTTGTTCCAATATTATTCTTTATTACAAAATAAAATCCCAGATCATGCATTGTGTTTCATTGGCATGTCTCATTAATCTCCTTTAATCTGGAATAGTTTCACAATCCTTTTTTTTATTTTTTGCACTTCTTCACATTTACACTTTTTTAAAAAGTCTCTTAAATTGGTGTTGGTTGACAAACTGGCCTTCATACATAGAGGGCCAAGAGAAACTGAAGAAAGAAGCAGACCACAACAGATTGGTAGATGGTAGGTTTAATAAGCAAGAGACATATCTATCAACAATTGACTCTAAAAATCAAAATAAATAAACAGGAAATCTAATGAAAAATATAAACTGATGAATAAAATAGAACCAGAGGCATGGAAACATGGAACAGATTGACAAATCTTAGAAGGAAGGAGGGAGAGGGGAGCCAGAAGAGATTAATCAAAGAATTTATATGCATATATGCATTACCCATGGGCACAGACAATAGGGTGGTGAAAGCCTGAGGTGGAGGGGGATCTGGGTAGAAGAGGACAATGTGGGGGGGAAAAAGGGGGGGGGACATCTGCAATACTCTCAACAGTAAAGATATTTTTAAAAATAGCAAGAAAATTACATATGAAGCTTGCCTTGGGCAACAGCAAGATGAGTAGATCTCCACCCTGCCCACTAGAATACTAAATGTTTATATAGAGGCCTTAACTGGGTTCAGTAACATATTCAGTCCAGAAGCTCTCAATACCTTATTCTCTCAAGGCTATCCTTGGAACAGCTCCCACTATGGGAATGGTAGGCAGAGTATACAATCCAAGAACAGGGGAAGGGCTGAGGAACCTCCCATTGCCTGGGTTCAACAATTAAGTATGCATGATGTTTTCTCATAATTATACTCAGGTTATATATCTTTGATAGGAATGCCATAGACACAAGTGACCAAATTAAAATCACTAGTCATGAGACAAATTCACATCATGTTTCTCTTCACATAATGAATGGAGAATAACCACCCAAAATTTGAAGTCTTAATAGATCTGACATAAACTAGTAACATTACTGATCATATTTTTTTAATAAAGTATACATAGTAAAAGTAAACTTCCTGTCATACCATTATCCCAACTCCCAAATGTATTCCTTCCCCAAAGGAAAATGCTTTTAATGGTTTAGTGGGTACTTGTCACACCTCTTCTGTGATTTTACATATATGCAAAATATATTTTTGGATTGTTTTTGGGGGGAGGGAGTGAATATAATCATACTTCATATTTTCTCTTCTGGTTCACTTTATTCATTTAATATATTTCAGTGTGTTTTTTATCAGTGCTCATTTTTTATCTGATGATTAATATTCTATGGAATATATGAAGCATAATTTATTTAACTATCCTTAAATTGATGGACATTTAGGATGCCTCCAACTTTTTAATATTTCAAATAATACTGTATGTAATAAGCACTCCTGTACATGTCTCTTCATATAGATATACAAATATTTCTGTAAATAATAATGATACTTAGTAATGAAATACTGTAAAGATTCTTTTGACAAATCCTGCCAAGCTACCCTCTAAATAGATTCACCATTTTATGCTTGTACTAAATATATAAGGTTTCTTCCATATATTTGCCTACACTTAATATTAACAATTTTTAACATTTGCTAATCGATTAGAAAAAAAGTTTTATTGTCAGAGAGGTTGGGTGGAGCTAAAAATATGAATACTTTTCCTATTACCTTCTAAGTTCTTCTAGGCTGGGCTAATAATCAAATTAACAAAGACAGGAGAAAAATCAAACTTTTAATACATGTGGATGGGGAATCCATCACATGGCATGAAAATTTCAAAGACAGTGAGGCAACATTAGGTATACAAGACATTTTGGACAAAGAAGAAAAGGTGGAGGGGAATGGGTCTTAAATTTCAGAAGTGAGAATGGGGGATTTACAGGTAGTGGAGGAAGAGCAGAACACACATGGCAGAAAAATTCTTGCTAGGTAACTCAGAAACAATGGGACATAGATTATCTAGTCCAACAGGTATGCCTGAAGCCCTCTTGTTTACTTAACATACTTAATTCAAATCACACTAAGGCTACATCCTAAGATCTCCTTCCTGAAGCATGTTTTTCTGTCTGAATCTCTTGGACAGGGTAGAGAAAAGGGTCAAAGTTTCTTTCTTTCTGAGTCTTGTTTTGTAATAAACAGATTAAAATCAATATTCCAAAAAGGAGCTTTAGGCTAACAAAACTTTGGTTCCCTTCATGTGTCTATCTTTTAATATATTTAGTAGACATTTTTTAATTACAATTCTTCTATAAATTGCCTATTTGTATCCTTCACACACTTTTATTGTGCACATTCTTATTTATTTTTAAGCTGCTCTTTATGTTTCTTTGCATGTTAATCATATATGATACTTAGGTTGCCAATATGTGTTCTCCCAAGTGTAGACAAATTTTTATTCAAGTAGACTTTGCACTAGATCCCTGACAGAAACTTAAAATATCAAAAGTCCCATTGTCTTGCTTTTACACAAATGAAACCTAAGGCCTATAATGAGGATATATTTATTTATTCTAAGTCCTTAGACTTATGGATGTCAAAATAAGTTTAGGATGGTGGAAAATAAATCTACCATTGGGCAAGAACTTTGAGTGCCCTGAAGAAGAATACAACTTAGAATCAAAAGGCATAGGTTCAAGGCTTGTCTCCTCTTTTTACTAGCTGTGTGGGCTTGTTGCAAATTAAATTCCTCATTTGTAAATGAGAATATATGCCCTACATATTTCAAGTTGGTGAGGTGAGAACCAAATGTTAAGAATATGAAAGAGCTTTATGCCTTTAAAACATGATGCAAATACTGGCCAAACCAAAGTGACTTTTATTAATATAAGGTAACCCCCAAATTAAGCCACTATCTCCTAAATACCAGTATTAATGAAAGAGAAAATAATGTTTAATATCATAAACAAGATGATAGAGATTTCTGTTGCCCAGAGATTCCCATCCTTCCCTGTCATTAATCGTCACAAATCCAACATTAATTTTCAACAGGCCACACACCCATCAAGCTACATTAAATTTCTATCATTTCTTTCTATTTCCTTTACATTTAGTTTCAGTTTACTTGGTTTAGAACTTGAAATTAAAATGCTCAAATTTATTTTTAATACCTAAGATTGAAAAGTCTTAAAAACAAACTTTATGGCATTGGTAATTCAATTTTTAATCTTCTCATGAAAAAGAACTGCCTGAAAGTATAGAAGTTAATCATTATTTTATATGAACTATAAACACAACTATCAGCATATAGCAAGTTGTCATGAAATCTGTCATAATTGACTAAGAATTTGCTTTTATGTGATTTGAGTCCTTCTGTAAATATTTTTCAATTTAATCAGTCTGTCTTCTCAGAGAAAGATGAGTAAATGAAACTATTACCAAGCACATGCAAGGTCATCTAGTGCCTTTCTGCAGAAAAATTACTGGAGGGAAATAAAACCATTAATAAGATATCCATTGCTTTGATGAAACTATGGATTAAAATTCACTCTCATATATGTCCTATTTCTTTTGGCTTCAGAATAATGTGTATTAATAGAGGCTAAGGACTTCCTTATCAGCTTAATATGGTAGCTGAAAACAATTCAAATGCACTAGCATTCAAGAGGACTTTTTAAATATAAAGGTTTCTTCTTTTACAATAGAAAAATTGATTTCATAAAATACCTTGGATATTTTCACACTAATGTTTTACTGTAAAATATGAATTGTAGGAGTGATAACATGTTAATTGCAATTAGCCAAATATGAATACTCTAAATGTTCTCAATTTTAGTTTAGCAACACTAAAAAGATGAAAGAATTTGGTATAGTATCCATGTCTAGGAAATTATATATAATAGACTGAAACAAACAAGGAGCATGCACTGCCTTAATTAATAACATATATAAATGCATCCAAGGGTGCAAAACACCCTGCTTTCCTTATTGGAGGTTTAGTACTTCAGAAAAATAAATAAATAACACAATGTGTAAATTAAAATAAAACATTTAAGTCCTATTGTTTAATGTTTTCCTTGAAACATGTTTGCCTATGTTTACTCTTTGATAATGCCCTTCTTCTGCAATTTTACTATATCTAGCCTTTTTATATAAAGGACATACAGAAGTTCCTATTTTAAAGTCAATGTGTGTGGATTGAATAAAGGTCACCTTAGCGTGATTTGTAGGTTAGAAAAAGTCATCACTACTCTTGATTTCCATGGCAAGGCTCCAATCAAGGTGGCCTGCTTCTCAATACTAGATTCTCAGTGAATGAATCAATAAACAACAGTAATTTGAGCGTTTCATAGAAGTTTTCCTCTTTCAAACATAGCCATTTGTTTAATTTTGATCATTTTCTGACTTTAAGCTGTAACACACTTTCTGACTTTAGCTTTAGCCTTTTTCATTTAAAAAGAGATCAGAAATATATTTTTAATTGAAGACCCCAGGGTGGTGGACTAGTCCTAAACTTAAATAAATAAGTAATCTCTAAATCTAGGAGCAAGGTCAGAAATCCCCACTGTCTAGTTAAAATACTATAAACAAGCAGCCAATGGCATAGTTGTGTGTTTTTCACTTGATTAAAATAAATAATAAAAAATGAGTGAATTACTCGTATTTTAAAATAAGAATATTTCTCATGAAATTTTGTGTGTTCAGTTTCCCTTGGAAAGTGAAATAACTAGACCTCAACAACCACATATCCATATGGTGGTAATCACTGGAGCTAACCTGAGGCTGCCTCCTTCAGCTGGGGCAGGTACACTTCAGACCCCAGCACTTTTTAAATATATATATATAATTGATTTCAGAGAAGAAGGGAGAGATAGAGAGAGCAAATGAGAGATAGAAACATCAATGATGAAAATCATCAATGGGCGGCCTCCTGCATGCCCCCTACTGGGGATCAAACCCACCACCTGGGCATGTGCCCTGATTGGGAATCGAACCATGACCTCCTGGTTCATAGGCTGAAGCTCAACTACTGAGGGATAACAGCTAGGCCAGACCTCAGGATTTTTATTTGGTTCACTGGCCTCTTTTTCTTCCTCCCTTCCTACCTGCCTTCAATCTTTCCTCTCTTTCCATTCTTTCTTTCTTCCTTTCTATTCTTGCCTGGCCTCTCTAGGCATTTGGACTTTAGATCTCAAACTGTAGATAAACAAAATTACCACAGAATTGAGAATATTAGATGAAAATGTCATTTTACTTTGAGCTTGAAGTGTTACTTTATGAAGTGATCTTCACTTTTCAAAGATATATCCCCCTGATGTACCATCATGAAGCTGTCATTTAAAAACTAAGGAACACTTTAATCTTGGAAACTATAATTTGCTATAGGACTTTTAGGAACTGAGTCAGTAATATTTATTAAAGTTCTCTCCGAGAGGGACAGTGTTTGGGAACACAATGACCCAGCTGGTGGTCTCCTCAGGGTTTGAGTTGGATGCAGAGGAGCTGTGGTTTCAGTGCAGAGAGCAAAAATTAGCTGAAGCAATACCTTGTAAGGTTGCCATGCCAGATCCAAGATAAAGAGCCCTAACTGAGTTATTGAACTGAATATGGAGTGTCGATATTGGGAGTAGCAATACACAATTCATGTAAACCAAGAAACTAGGCAGCTGATTTATGAGAAAATTACAACCCTACTTTCTTGCATGTTTAGGTATATTAAATGTTTAGAACAGTTAAAGGTGTGGAAACAGAGCATATGGCAGTTAAAACTATGCGTAGATCTTATTTTGGTGTGTGTATATGTTTGTTTCTATGTACATATTTCAAGTTGAATTATTTATTTTCATTTTTATAATAAAAATAGCCATTATTTTAATGAGAATGTTTAAGAGAAATCTATCTAAAGCAGTGGTTCTCAACCTTCCTAATGCCACAACCCTTTAATATAGTTCCTCATATTGTGGTGACCCCCAACCATAAAATTATTTTCATTGCTATTTCATAACTGTAATTTTGCTACTGTTATGAATCATAATGTAAATACCTGATATGCAGGATGTATTTTTATTGTTACAAATTGAACATAATTAAAGCATAGTGATTAATCACAAAAACAATATGAAATTATATATTCAATATGTGTTTTCCAATGGTCTTAGGCAACCCCTGTGAAAGGGTCATTCTAGCCCCAAAGGGGTCCCGACCCACAGTTTGAGAACCGCTGGTCTAAAGTCTTTATGAAAAACTAGAGGCTCGGTGCACGAAATTCATGCACTGGGGGGGGGGGGGGGGGTTTCCCCTCAGCCCAGCCTGCACCCTCTCCAATCTGGGATCCCTCTCACAATCCAGGACTGCTGGCTCCCAACCACTCACCTGCCTGCCTGCCTGATTGCCCCCTAACCACTTCTGCCTGCCAGCCTGATTGACACCTAACCGCTCCCCTGCCAGCCTGATCAACACCTAACTGCCCCCCTGCATGCCCAATTGCCCCCAACTGCCCTCCCCTGCCGGCCTGCCCCCTCCAACTGCCCTCCCTCCCTTGCAGGCCTGGTTGCCCCCAACTGCCCTCCTCTGCTGGCCTGGTTGCTCCCAACTGCCCTCCCCTGCAGGCCTGGTTGCCCCTAACTGCCCTCCCCTGCTGGCCTGGTCTCCCCCAACTGCGCTCCCCAGCTGGCTCAATCACACCTAACTACCTTCCCCTGCTGGCCTGGTCACACCCAAACTGCCCTCCCCTGCCAGCCATCTTGTGGTGGCCATATTTTGACAACATGGGGGCAGCCATTTTGTGCCCACATGGGGGCGGCTATCTTGTGCAAGGGCATGATGGTCAATTTGCATTATTACCTCTTTATTATATAGGAGAAGTATCTCTGCTAAGCATGGTCCTTTGTCTGGATGAAAATATCAATCAGAGATAAATTAAATCATGCCTGAATTCATTTATTTACCAAACTAGAGGCCTAGTGCATGAAATTTGTGCATGGGGGGGTGTCCCTCAGCCCAGCCTGCACCCTCTCCAATCCAGGACCACTGGCTCCTAACCACTCACCTGCCTGCCTGCCTAATGCCCCCAACTGCCCTCCTCTGCTGGCCTTGTCACCCCAATGGCCCTCCCCTGCCCAGATGCCCCCAACTACCCTCCCCTGCCAGCCTGGTTGCCTCCAAGTGCCCTCCCCTGCCGACATTGTTGCCCCTAACTTCCCTCTCCTGCTGGCCTGATCTCGCCCCCAACTGCCTCTTTCTGAGCCCCCACCACCATGGCTTTGTCTGGAAGGAAGTCAGACATCTGGAAGATGGCCGGTCGACCCTGTCTAATTAGCATGTTACCCTTTTATTAATATAGATTTATTAATATAGATAGATTATATAGGATAGGATTGCTTAATTGGGGGGGGGGAGCCTTTTTCAACAGGAGGAGATGCTCTTGTCAGACAAAAATACATAACTCCTATATCTGGACTGATAGCCAGCCATATGAACTATACTGCCAAACCAGTTATTAAAAAATTGAACTGGACAGAGAGAACCAAGATGGCAGCATAGGTTAACACTGGAGTTTGCTGCCTCAAACAACCACTTCAAAAATACAACTAAAAGACGGAACGGACATCACCCAGAACCACAGGAAGGCTGGCTGAGGAGAGATTCTACAACTAGAAGGAAAGAGAAATCCATACCGAGACTCAGAGGAGGCGCAGTGCGGAGGTGAAATACTAAGGTGCAGAGTGCATGTGGAGCGGGCCGGTGGCAGAGGGCGCAGTTGTTATTTTCAATCAGGAGGGAGTTTCAGACTCTGAGCTCCAGATCCGGGCGAGTCTCTAGGGACCCAGACTCAAACGGGAGAAGCGGGAAGGCAGCTTTCTCTCCGAGGTTTGCAGCGGTTGCAGAGCTGCTGGGGACGGAACTGAGAGCAGTCATAACTGCTCACTCCGCCCACCCTGTAGATCCCCTGGGACCCACTCCGCCCAAGCCCTGCACAGAGGCATTTGCCGGATAGCCTCAGGCAAAGGCTAGATTAGCACCGCCCTAGAGATTCAGCACAGTAGCTCTCCCACTGCAGACACAGCTGACTCTCATAGCTAATTAGCCTGGAGGTCAATTCACCCCTAGTATTGCCGACAATTAAGGCTTAACTACAACAAGACTGCACACAAAGACCACAAAGGGGTGCACCAAGAAAGCATAAAAAATGTGGAGACAAAAAAACATGACAGAAATGGAGGATATAGAGCTAAAAAACGCACTTTTGAGGGCTTTCAATAATTTTCTAGAAACTGCCGATAAACTTGATGAGAGCCTCAAGAAATCTAATGAGACCCTCGATGTTGTGATAAAGAACCAACTAGAAATTAAGCATACACTGACTGAAATAAAGAATATTATACAGACACCCAACAGCAGACCAGAGGAGCGCAAGAATCAAGTCAAAGATTTGAAATACGAAGAAGCAAAAAACACCCAACCGGAAAAGCAAAATGAAAAAAGAATCCGAAAATACAAAGATAGTGTAAGGAGCCTCTGGGACAGTTTCAAGCGTACAAACATCAGAATGATAGGGGTGCCAGAAGATGAGAGAGAGCAAGATATTGAAAACCTATTTGAAGAAATAATGACAGAAAACTTCCCCCACCTGGTGAAAGAAATGGACTTACAGGTCCAAGAAGCGCAGAGAACCCCAAACAAAAGGAATCCAAAGAGGACCACACCAAGACACATCATCATTAAAATGCCAAGAGCAAAAGACAAAGAGAGAATCTTAAAAGCAGCAAGAGAAAGAGACTCAATTACCTACAAGGGAATACCCATACGACTGTCAGCTGATTTCTCAACAGAAACTTTGCAGGCCAGAAGGGAATGACAAGAAATATTCAAAGTGATGAATACCAAGAACCTACAACCAAGATTACTTTATCCAGCAAAGCTATCATTCAGAATTGAAGGTCAGATAAAGAGCTTCACAGATAAGGAAAAGCTAAAGGAGTTCATCACCACTGAACCAGTATTAGACGAAATGCTGAAAGGTATCCTTTAAGAAGAGGAAGAAGAAGAAAAAGGTAAAGATACAAATTATGAACAACAAACATGCATCTATCAACAAGTGAATCTAAGAATCAAGTGAATAAATAATCTGATGTACAGAATGAACTGGTGATTGTAATGAATCAGGGACATAGAAAGGGAATGGACTGACTATTCTTGGGGGGGAAAGGGGAGTGGGAAATGCGGGAAGAGACTGGACAAAAATCGTGCACCTATGGATGAGGACAGTGGGTGGGGAGTGAGGGCGGAGGGTGGGGTGGGAACTGGGATGAGGGGAGTTATGGGGGCGGGGGAAGAGGAACAAATGTAATCTGAGCAATAAAAATTTAATTTAAAAAAAAAATTGAACTGTTTTCTTACACCTTACACCAAACAGCTATTGCCCTTAAAACCCCTCCTCAGCCCCCACCTTAGGTTCTGCCTTCGAAGTTCACCCAGATTAGGTTCTGATTGGTCGATTTCTTTGCCAGTCAGCATCAAAAGCTTCGCCTCCTAGGCAGCCATTGGCTCCTCTGGGAAATCCAGAATGGCCCTGCCTTCATGTCAGCACCAGCCCTTCAGTCACGCCCCCAATCCGCTACCGGGTGTATCTCTGGCTGCTCTGAAAAGCGGCACATCAGATCTGTGGCAATTTTGAATTCTCACCCCTGACCTAACCTTCTTACAGTGCAAGCTCCATGAAGGCAAGCATTTGTCTTGTTCATTCTTAGTTCACTCATAGACTATCTGGTAGGGGAGTGCATCTATGCTAGCATCGCATGGTGACCGGTCAAATGGTCATTTCCATCATCACAGTCACTGCCTTTTTATATATATAGACTAGAGGCCCAGTGCACAAAATTTGTGCACTCGGTTGCGGGGGGGCGGGGGGGGGGCGTGGGTGCATCCCTCAGCCCGGCCTGCGCCCATTTGCAGTCCAGGACCCCTTGGGGGATGTCCACCTGTTGATTTAGGCCCACTCCCCGGGGGATCAGCCTTAAGCTTGCAGTCAGACATCCTTCTGGTAGCCAGGGAGCCCTCGGGGGATGTCCGACTAAAGGCTTAGGCCCCCAAGGGATCGGGCCTAAACTGTTAGTTAGACATTCTTAGTGCTGCCATGGAGGTGGGAGAGGCTCCTGCCACCACCTCCGCACTGGCCAGCCATGAGCCAGCTTCTGGCTGAGTGGCACTACTCCTTGGTCTAACCTAAACCCTAGAGATTAGTACTTCATTTTACAACTTTTTCTCAGTTTATAGGCAGCAGCAAACTCAGACCACACAGTCAGGTGTGCAAGAAATGTTGCTTTCTTTATTGTTTAGTAACCAAACCTAACTTCAACTTCAGCCCCCATTCTGCCAAGTGAAAAAACAAAAACAAAATATTATTTAACTTAGGTTCCCCACCCCCTTCTCTGGAGTTGTACTTCCATGTTAGACAGTTTATAGCTCAGGCAGAGGTGCCAAAGAACCGAGCAGGGTCAAGAACATGTGGACCTCAGTCTTCTGTCTGGACTGGCCCCCACCCAGTGCCCTTGACCCTCACCTGACCCTCACCTCAGAGCTCAAGTCCATGCCGACCCCTGGTATATTCTCCTCATCTGGGCCTTGAGGCCTCTTGAGTCCAATTCGCTCTCTTCATCCCTCCCTGCCACCTTCTCTCTCTCACACAAAGAGCTATTGGGCTTTCTGGGGTGAGGTCCTCTGACACCTCCTCAGCCCCGTTGCAGGGACATCATCATGGTGCCTTGGTCACGGCCACAAAGTTGTGTGGCTGCTCTCAGACCCTCCGTCTCCTGCTGCCTTAGGGAGTGACTCAGTGGGAGGGGAGGGTCACAGTCCTTTTTACATGGCCGCCAACAAACACTCAGTGTTCCTTCCCTCTAGTTCTCCTTCTCCTCCTCACCCCAGTCCAGGCACGTCTATGTGCAGGGCAGGGGAGGGTGGGAGGCAGGGGTGTCTCTGACCCAGCACACAGGCTTCCAGATCCACTGCTCCCCCAGGAGGTCTTCCACGCTCTGGACCTCGACACCCAGAACCTGCCCCCTCTCAGCTGCAGGTCTTTGCCCACAGTGGTCAAGTCTGTTTAGAGCAGTGGTTCTCAACCTTGGCTACACATTAGAATCACCTGGGAATCTTTTTAAAATCCTGATTTCTGCGCCTCATCCTTTGTTACTAATGTTGTGGCTCTACCCCATAACAAAGAAACAGAATTTCCAGAGGATGAGGCCCAGAAACCAGGATTTTAAAAAGATTCCCAGGTGATTCTAATGTGCAGCCAAGGTTGAAAACCACTGGTTTAGAGGCTTGAAGTCAAGAAGTGCCTCTTTGTTCTCTGCTTTCTGGAGGCGGTCAGCGTGGAACATTCCTGCCCTGGATTGGGGAGGGGTCTCTGGGTGTTAAGAATACCAGGAGGGGGAGCACAGACTCCTCCGAGAGCTCAGAGAGTGGAAGGGCAGCACCCCCTCACCTCTAACCCCAGGACATTTCTTTAGAAGCAGAAGCCTCATCCTGTGCAGGGACCTGTGCTGGCTGCCTCAGTTTCTCAGAGACAACGAATTTGATGAACGTCTTTTCCCCACTGCAGTAGCTGCTTCATTTGTTCGTTCTCGCATTTTTCATTAGCTGCTAAATCGCCCCTGTGGCTGCAAAGGTGTTGTGCCTGACTCAGCCAGTGGGGAGCTATGGGAGCTGTGCAGGGACAGGGGAAGGGGGAGGGGGGCCCGGCCTGCAGAGAGGGTCAGTGGTGCCTGCCTGGCTGTCTCAGAGGATGTGGCTTAGGTTAGGTCCTGTCCTTTGGCAACTTTAGGAGGGGAGGCCGTGTCCTCCGCTCCCCACTTTGACTCAGGGGCGGAAGTTCTCCTTGCTCTCTGGCCTCATAACTCAGTGGATCATAGTGGGATGCGGCAGGCAGGCGGCTTCTGCGACTGCAGACTGCACACAGGCACCAGCCGGAGGTTTCTGCGGCTGCACACACTGTGGGCAGGCGGCTTCTGCAGCCGCACAAGGGCCAGGGCCTGAAACCCGGGACCGGATCGGGTCACGGAAGGCGGGCAGGTGGCTTCTGTGGCTGTACACAGGCATGAGCCGGCAGCTTCTGTGGCTGCACACGCTGTGGGCAGGCGGCTTCTGTGGCTGTACACTGACGCCAGCCTGTGGCCCGGACCTGATAGGGTCACGGGCGGCGGGCAGGTGGCTTCTCGGGTGTCCGGGGTTGCCGCTGGGCCTGCGCCCCAGCTCTGCCCTCCAATCGGCCTGGCGATCCTGGGCGCAGGCCAGCCGGCAACCCCGGCCCCCGGGGGTCTGGGGTTGCTGCCTGGCCTGCACACCAGCCCTCCCGCCCTCCGATCGCCATGGCGATCACTCTGAGCAGGCCAGCCGGCAACCCCAGCCCTGGGGTCGGGTTTGCTGCCCGGCTTTCCAATGGCGATCACCGGCTGGGGGGTTGGAAAAGGCAGCCTTTGCCCACCCCCTAGCTCTTGCCTGCCGCCTGGGTTGCCGATCACCATTCTTCAGTCCTTCCCCTTTCGCCTCCCATCATTGGCTGTATGCAAATTAGCCACCATCTTTGTTGGCGGTTAACCGCCATCTTAGTTGGCAGTTGATTTGCATAAGGATATGCTGATTAGCCAATGGGAAGGGTAGCAGTCGTACGCTAATTAGCATGTTTCTCTTTTATTAGTGTAGATATGTATCAAGTACTTTTTATGTGTAATGTCTATTCTGGTGCTGGAGATACAATGATGAGTAAGAGAGTTCCTACTCTCAAGTAGCTCAGAAACCAAAGCCAGACAAACAAATATATAAAATATGAAATGAAATGAAATGAAAAAATAAATAAATAAAATAAAATATAAAAAAATGAAATAAAGATTGAAATACTCTTCATAATAAGTGTTATGATAAAATGTGTTCATGATACTGTGGAACCCACAGAGAGGCATCTCATCAAGCAGGGAGAATAGTATCTTGGAAGTATGAGCCCTATAAGCCACGAATGGATAGAGTGGATATCACAGCATCATTCAGTGTTGCAGAATGCATACTCACTATCTATCAAATATAGGTTTCTACCCATGTGGTGGAAAATGTACAATCACCAGCCAGAAAGCACTGTTTAAACTAACTGCTCTCAAGAGTACACTGAAGTTCAACTGAAGCAGTAAAGTTTGAGAGTATGAGCACCTATGGGATTTGTACCCTGCCTATTTTTTAGGTGTTTTGTGTGTTCTCTACTTATTAAATTACAACTAAGCAAACAGTGTACCTGGATTATGTGAGCATGGTTACTAGCAGGTGTTTTTAAAGTTACCATGTCATGTCATTTGAATATTCTAGCTCTCACAGTGGAAATATGTTTCTACTTGGCATCTGGCATCTCTTATGTAAGAAAACTACCAAAAATTTCTCCTAAAATTTAGTACCAAGAAAAAAAACGTCTTTCTGAACAAAGTCATACTTTGATTTTTTAAATCATACCAAAATTATGATTCTTCCTTTTTTTCCCTTTTGTAGTGAGGGAAAGAACATACAAATACAAGATTTAATTGTTATAATTATGTATCCCAGGACAAATATTTTTTCTTCTAAATTATTTCTTACCATGCTTATCATTTATTTAAGCCATTTATTTCTTTTATATATCCAAACACCACAATTCATTAAAAATTCTTTTGAAATAAATATTCTACATTATTAATTGATAATAAGTGGACAGAGAATGAATGGATAGATAGATGATTTTACAGATAGATAAATAAATTATAGGTTCCATTCTCCAAAAAACTTAGATCCTCACATATAGTCAGTTAGTATTATTCTTTTGCTACATTATTCTTTTCTATGTGCCTTTTAATCAACAAAATTTTATTACTAAATTAATTAATAAAGTATATTTGAGAACCAAGAGTGTGTTTATTTTTAATGATTATTCAAGTCACCATGATATACATATTTATATTTTAAGTCATAACACAAATGAATTAATATTTTTAATACACTTAGAATACCTGGCATAAAGTGTTACTACATATGTGCTTATTACATAAAATGACCTAAAAATATTACAAACAGTTGCTAAAACTTGAATTATCAAGAAGGTTAATTATAATAGTGCCTGATTAACTGAGGTAATATAAGTATTCCAAGAAAAAAAGCAATAGTAAATATTTGTAATACTTCCCAAGACCCTTGAAATAGTATTTCAACAAAGCATCATCATTGTCTCTTTCATGTTGTAATATTAACATTTAGAACAAATGTTCCTTAGGATAGAACTGACCCCAATAGAACACTCCCCAAGAAGTTACAAAACATCACTTACTGAGTCCAAAATATAAAAATATTTAGTTAATTCTGACCACCAGGGACTAGTACAGGCAGTACACAATGTACAACTGCATGCATTGATATTAATTATACATGAGAGTAGATTCATGATTTTACCAATTATCAGGGCACTCTTGAAACTCAAAGCTATAAATGTGGGATAACTGAAAAGAAGACAGTCTCTCAGGCTCTGGATACAATAGCAGTGCTATTAGGAGCCTACGGGTAAAAGAACAGAAAGGAATCAAAATTCTTCAGAGTATTCTCCAAATTCTTTCATCTTAGGACACAACTATGGGCATGATAACATTTGACTAAAGAAGAAATGAAAGAAGTGGCTTTATAAAAAATTGAAGCATGATTTCTCTGAGGCTCATCTCCATGGAGGGTCAGAACCACTACAAAAGTTAGACCCAAAGGAGCTTTCTACAGTTCATTAGAAAGAAGCACCACCTAGGGGTCTATTGAGCAGTGAGAACACCAAGCTCCAGTTAGAAACTGGAAGAGCCTGACAATCCAATTGGTATCAAGTTTTATCCCAATGGATCACAAAGATATTAGCAATACTATCGCCTACATATGGGAGTTAGGTTCTAACAGTGAAGTATTCAGCTGGGGCAGAATTTTAAAGAGACCCTTTAATTTGAGCTCTGCAACAACTTCCAGACCCAGGTAAATTACCTAGCCTTATATTTGAATCCAGTTGGATATGCAGTACACATTGTGGATTGCATCACACATTTTGGTATATAGAATACACTTGAATGGTGCACCTATGTGTAAGGTTCTGTACCTTTAAAACTGACAGTGATAACAAAGCCAATTTCAGGTATCATATGTGAAATGCAATAGTTACTCTCAAAACAAAGACAAGCAAATTCTCAAATGTGTGCTTCTTAGTCTAGCAACAACTTCAATCTTCTGCTTGATAACCAATCTTCTGTTTAAGCCAGAGAGTGAATATACCTCTTCTCTACCACTGATTAGGTGTAATGAGACCTGTTTCCTCATCTCTAACATGGGGATAATAGTAATAGCTACCCCACAAGAGTAGTTTGTGGATTTTAAAAGACAATTTGTGTAAAGCTTTTATCAGCATGCCCTAACACAGTGCCGTGCCATAGAAATATGTTAGCCACAAATGCAAACCACATAATTGTAAATATTCTAGTAGCTGCATTTAAAAAAATGAAGCAGGGGAAATTCATTTTAATTATATATTTTCTTTAACCCAATATATCCAAAATATTATCATTTTAGCAAGCAATCAATATAAAAATATTAATGAGATATTTTATATTTTTCCTATAACATCTTTTATATCTGATGCATTTTTACACTTAGAGTACATCTCAATGTAGTCCCATTTCAAGTATTAACAGCCACATGTAACTAGTGACTAATATATTGAATAAGGTAGCCCTAGAATACAGTTAACACTCAACAAAAATTTATTAGTATTAATTATTGCAATAGTACAACTACTTGGTATTAGTATTAATATTGCTCTTACAATAATCCTAAGCAGTGTTCATAACTATAGAATCATAAAATAATTTAAAATATCTTTCTAATTTTCAGAATATAAAAGCCTCCAGTAATGCTGTAAAGCTAATAAAAATAAAAGCCGATATGCATCTTAATATGTTAGGTAAAATTACAGAAGAAAATTGCCAGAGTACGGCAAATGTTCAGGGAGGAAAAAAATGGAAGGATGTGGGGGAAAATATTATACAGAGGATATATTTTAAGAAAAGGTTTTTAAAAGGCAGGATTTAAGGCTGTAAAAAATAGGTTCAAATTTTTGCATATAGCCAGTGTAGTGGGAAGTAGTAACTAAAAACCTCTGTTTGGTGATTACCCAGAAAATCCAGATAGATTTAAAGGCATATTAGATGTACAGTTTTAAATTAAGCAAACTCAGAATTGTAAAAGACCTTCTAGAATGGAATTATTTCATGCCAGAGAGCTTCATTGAAGTGATACAAAAGGTAAACAGAGTGGTAAGAGAATTATACTTAAAGGAATATGTAGGCCTTGTTACCAGATTCCAATCAAGGATCTTCACAGGAGAAGTGAGCCTCCTAGGGCTGGCTGAAGAGTCCACTGCCCTGAATCCACAGAGCATTCTGTCTCTCACCCTGATCTTTTTGGCAAATTCCTAATCATGCTTAAGATATAAACTTAGTATTTCCTTCCTTAAGAATCCTCTCCTGACCCTAAAAGATGCTGACATATGTCCATGGCACCCTCTTTTACCTTTATGGTGATTCTTACCACAATGTATTTCTTTTCCAAGGATATATGCCACTTTGTTTTAACTTTTTTCTATTTTTTTCTATTTTTTCCTTAATTTATCTTTATTGTTGAAAGTAGTTCAGATGTCCCCTTCCCATCCCCACCCCACCCCTGCCATTGACCCCTCCACCCTGCTCCCTCCCCAGGCCTTCCCTACACTATTGTTTGTCCATGGGCTATGCATATATGTATATAAGTTCTTTGGTTAATCTCCTCCTGCCACCCCTCCTTCCCTCTGAAATATGTCAGTCTGTTGCATGCTTTAATGTCTCTGGATCTATTTTATTCATCAGTTTATTTTGTTCATTAAATTGCACATGAGATCATGTGATACTGGTCTTTCTCTGACTGGTTTATTTCGCTTAGCATAATACTCTCCAGGTCCCTCCATGCTGTCGCAAAGGCTAAGAAATCCTTCTTTTTTACAGCTACATCTTTTTTCTTCTTGAGATGCCTTTTTTTCTTGTTTACTTTCTATTTCTAAGGGAATCTTATAATTTCTTATGCTTTCAGCTATCTATGTTTAGCTTCAAAATCTACATAAAAAAATCTGTTAGAATTCTCCACTTCCATATATAAAAAACTAAAATCATTCTATTCTTTCAAAACCAGGTCCTCCTCATGATTCCTCGTTTCTTTTAACAGCTTTTCTGTTCTCTTGGTCACAAAGAAAATCTTAAATTCACTCTTGGTTCTTCCTCTCCCTATGCCATCCAGCTCAAACATGGCCAATCCTGTAAGTAGTCACACTAACCACTGTTTTCAGAATGCATTTCCATTCAGAGCCTCATTAGTTCCCACCCACACAAACACCTAGCTGGCCCTTGAATTCAAGAGTCTCTCCTACCCTCGTCTGCTGATACATTGCTGCTAAATTTTCTTAATGCATCTGTTTGTCCATGCTACTCTGTTCAAATCCTTTTGCTTGTCATAGCATATTAAATCTTAACCCCCAAGCCTGGCTTTCTAAATCCCTCACAGTATAGCCCCAAATTATCTTCCAATCTTGTTTTCAACAATTACTCTCAGTTAATTAAATGTTCTAGCCAAATTAATTCTCTGTTCCTCAAGGAGCCCCTATACTTTTCTCAATTTCATTATTTTCATTTCTTCTGTCTAGGAAGACATCACCCACATAATTACCATCCTAATGTTTTTCTGATCCTGTTTTAAAAAAGTGATCTTTTCCTCACTTGAGCCCCCACCTATATTTTGGGACTTAATTTGTATTATTGAGTTCCATTTTTACTTGTTTTATAGCTTTTAAAGTCAATTTGAAGTTCCTTGGGAAGAACTCATGTTTTGGTTTTCTTAGTATTGCCTTCAGTTCACCTCCTTAGAGGAAAGCGGTAAAAATATGAGCAGAAGAAGACTCCCCAGATGATATCCCTGTGAGTGTCCCATGGTGTATTAGAAGCAATTGGAAGAGTCTGGTTGTGCCTTAGAAGAAAAATCCAAATTAGAGTAGGCTTTCAAATTTGTGGGAACTTTGAAATATCACAGAGAAAATTGGTAGGTAAATAATGGAAAAATATTTGTGCATGTCAATTATTTAATCACCCAGCACTTATTAAATGCCTACGAACATCCTCAAAAAATTTCAGATGCAGAAAGAAGTTCCAAAGAGGACCCAATACTTTGACCATTTGCACTATTCAAACATCATTCTAAGTGACTGTACTGTGAAGTTTCCCTCAAGAATAAAAGATCAGCAAAACCACCTTTGTTTTCAAAGGCAACTTTTAATTTAGAAGCTTTCTGGAGTTGAAAAGGTAGTAACTCAAAAGCACTGAGCAAATGAACTCAAGTCGCCTTTGAATATTTTTTATTTTTAGTAGTTTTTCTGTTTGTCTTAACACATATAAAAAAATGAAAACTAGCTCTTACTAGAGAGGAGGCGCTATACTTGCAAATAGACAATAGGCAGTTAGATAATAAGAAAAACAATGCAAGTAAAACAGCAAATGCGGTTACAAATAAACTTAAAATGTCAACTATAAAAAGAATTGTGGCTCAAGATTATAACAAATGCAAGTGATTTTAATTAATAATCTAAAAAGTGCCCTGACCGGTTTGGCTCCGTGGATAGAGAGTCGGCCTGCGGACTGAGGGGTCCTGGGTTCAATTATGGTCAAGGGCATGTACCTTGGTTGTGGGCACATCTCCAGTAGGGGGTGTGCAGGAGGCAGCTGATCGATGTTTCTCTCTCATCGATGTTTCTAATTCTCTATCCCTTTCCCTTCCTCTCTGTAAAAAATCAATAAAACATATTTTTTAAAAAAAAGAAAAAAAGAAAAGGGCAGCCCTGCTCTGATGGGCAGCAGTTGAGAATTCAGAGGGATATTGCAGCTGCAAATGTTCCCCCTGAGGAGTGCAGGGTCTCAACCCCAAACTGGACTCCCCAGCCCAGAGCACCAGAGCCAGGAAGAGGCGCCCACATAACATCTGGCTGTGAAAATCAGCAGGGATTCTGTCTGTTGGGTGAGACATACAGGTGCCCTCATTAAGGGCCAACACACAAAATCTCACTTGCAGCCACTCACCCTGGGCTCTGGAAGAGAGACAGCAGAGCAGATTGAATTCATGTGAGGAGAGACTGGGGTTTGTGGCTCTGGGGAGAGAGCTGAAGGGGCACCCCGAACTGGCACTGAGTTTTAACCTGTAACTGGGACCCCTGTGCTGAGTCAATCTCCTGCACTGTGGAGGTCATCTTTATTGGATTGAGCACTGTCCTCTGTGTGGCATGAGCCTGTGGGAATGCAATAGCCTCACCCTCTGGACTCCCTCTTGCCCCAACTTGTGGAGCTTGTGCCCTGCTGAAGAGTCAGCTGCCTGAGACAAGCTGTACAGGTCTAGGCAGAGTCAGGGGGTTCAATGACTCAGGGTGTGGCTTTGGGGCAGGGGCCATTTCCCCCATTTCCCCATGAACCTGATTGGTGCCTCCTCCTCATTCAAAATCCTCTAGCTCCAGGCTCCAGGTAGCTCCACTTTCTATACTCCAGGTGGCCCTGCCCTGTGGAGTTCTAGGAAGAATCCAGGACAGACTGAGTTGTATGGCTCTAATGTAGGGGATACTCCTCCCATCTTCCCCGCAAGTCTGATCAGCACCTTCCCTTGACAAGATATCTACTAACCGCAGCCTCTTGACTCCCAGTAGCCCTGCCCAGTTGAGATTGGGCTCCTGGAAGAATCTTGGGCAGTTGTGTGGCTCTAGGATGGCAGCCATTTTCCCCTCACACACCCTACTAGAGAAGAGCCCTTCCTTTGCACAGAAAATCTTGGTCTATTATGGCCTGAAAAACTTGGCTGCCCTCACCCTGACAACTCCCTGAGACTCCATTCAACACCAAGGTCTGTGGGCACCCAGCAGGTGGAGATAAACCTGATATAACCTGGGACATGTGCTGAGCAGCCTCAGACCCAGAACTGGCATTGAGTTTTATCCAGTGTCAATCTGGTGAACACCATTCTCCCCTCCTGGTGACTCACTGAGAACCTACCTCATGCAACCTGAGTATTGCCAGAGGCTCTCTCAGTGACTGAGTCAAAGAAGGACTTTACATAATGCTAAAGGGATCAGTCCAACAAGAGGATTTAACCCTTGTAAACATGTATGTACCCAACATAGAAGAACCTAAATATATAAAGCAAATCTTGCTGGATGTAAAGACAAAGATTGATAGTAATGCAGTCATAGTAGGGGACTTTCACACTCCATTGACATCAATTCAGCCCTTTCTTGATTATAAGGCAATCCATTAAAATGTTTTATTTAGGGCCATTTGCACTGTTATGTTTGAGTCTACTGTGACGAATGCCACAATGCCTCTGACTTCAAGGGACTTATGGTCATACGTAGAGACAGACATTTGATCAACAACATTCATCCATGGATACAATCTGTCATGTGGTGTTATGTGTTGTATTCACATTGACAAATAAAGTCTATGGTCTTAAGGAGATGAAAATAATTGGGACACAATATGACAATTACCAGTGATTACATATAAAGTGTCTGATAGGATTTTATAATAGTAGATTAATATTGACTCATATACCTACACAAATTAATAATACTGCATATACCAAAGATTGGTAAATTTATTAATATAAATTCCTTTGTGCAAATCATTTTGTTGTTATTTCCTGGAAAAACTTAGAAACATGTATTTCTTTAAAGAGGACTCTCAATAAAAAGATAAAATGTTTTACCATCCCAGATAATGTTTTCATAATGTAAGGATGAAGGAAACAAAAAAGAAGAGTTGTTATTTTGAAATTTATTCTTATTTTAGGCAATGTGATAGTAGAGGAAAGTCAGTACAATATACACTGAGTGGCCAGATTATTATGACCACCCCATAAGTGCTTCATTGACACTTCCAAAAATACTGAATATTGAAAACTTCCTAAGCAAATACTCTCAAGTTTTTATTATTATTACTAGAGGCCTGGTGCACAAAAATTTGTGCACTTGGGGGGGGGGGGTCCCCCAGCCCGGCCTGTGCCCTCTCGCAGTCTGGGACCACTTGGGAGATAATGACCTGCTGGCTTAGGCCTGCTCCTGGGTGGCAGAGGGCATGCCCAATCCCTAGGTGCAGCCCCTGGTCAGGCTCAGAGCATGGCCGATTGGGGAGTTGGGGCGCCTCCCCGTCATGCACAGAGCAGGGTGGATCAGGAGGTTTCGATGCCACCCTCAGTCATGCTCAGGGTAGGGCCGATTGGGGGGTTGGGGCACCGCCCCCTGTCACACTCAAGGCAGGGTCAATGGGGAGGTTGCGGCACCACCCCCTGTCACGCACAGAGCAGGGCCGATCAGGGGGTTGGGGCACTGCCCCCTGTCACACACAGAGCAGGGCTGATCAGGGGGTTGGGGCGCCTTCCCCTGTCACGAACAGAGCAGGGCGGATGGGGAGGTTGTGGCCCCGCCCCCTGTCACACACAGAGCCGCAGGGCGATCAGGGGCTTTGGGCGCTGCCCCCTGTCATGCTGATCCCGGTGCCGGGAGGCATATTACCCTTTTACTATATAGAATAGAGGCCTGGTGCACAGGTGGTGGCCGGCTGGTTTGCCCTGAAGGGTGTCCTGGATCAGGGTGGGGGTCCCCACTGGGGTGCCTGGCCAGTCTGGCTAAGGGGCTGAGGGCCGTTTTCAGGCTGGCAGGTTACTGAAGCTCCCAACTGCTCTTTTTTTCTTTTTCTTTTTTTTCTATTCTGGGCCAGCTTTAGCTCTGAGGCCTCGCTGCTGAAAGCAGGTTTCTGGCCTTTACCTTCTGTATTTGATACAATGTTGCGGTCCGGCTGGCTGAAGCCCGGCTGACTGAAAGCCGGTTTCTAGGGTTTTGTTTAGCTTCTATATTTGCAACATAGTTGCTTAGAGTTGCAGCTGAGAGGCCGGCAAGTCAGGCGGGGAACGTTGGAGTTCGCCATCACTGGAGCAAGCAAGCCTCCCTGCTCGCTTCAGTGCATGGCTGCCGGCCGCCATCTTGGCTGACAGTTAATTTGCATAAGGATATGCTGATTAGCCAATGGGAAGGGTAGCGGTTGTACGCTAATTACCATGTTTCTCTTTTATTAGTGTAGATTATTTGCATAACTAGTTCACTTCATTGTACTGATGGGGTGGTCATAATAATCTGGCCAGTCATAATAATCTGGCCACTCAATGTAGTGTCCGGGTTGGATTCTCAGCCAACTCAAACACATCTGTGCTTGCACCCTCGAGTAGTTTAGTACTTTCTCCATGCCTCCATTTCCTCAGCTCTAAAATGGGAAGGGAAATAATATTACTCTCCTTGTAGCATCTTTGTAAAGATTAAATTAGTTATGGCTTTTGTAAACCACTATATCTGAAACATAATAAGTGCTCAATAAAATGTAAGTGATTATAGTATTAATATTCCAGATGGTCTTTAATAATAGGATGAAAATTCCATTCTTTGCATTTAAAAAAGATAAAAATTCCCTGATCTTCCACCTGAGTAACCAAAGAAGCTCTGATTGCTGCACTCCTTATGAAACTCGCACCTCGATAGGTCTCAAATCTCTTTATCACACAGAGCACCTGAAACTCATGGGACTCTTTATGGAATCTGATGCTTTTGCAGAGCAGATGAAATGTAAATACATTTAATTCTATCCTACATACTAGCAGAAAATATTGTTATAATGTAGTTCACATATTACTACAAATACATGTTCCCTGAACAAACTATGTTACTATTAGTTACTAAAGATTATTATTTCAACATTTATTTGGTGTACTAACATTAATACTCATTATTTATTTATGGTTAAATAGCCTCTATAACTAAAGAAAACCGGTATTAGTATCTAAGAGTTATTTTTCTTTATATTTCTGTGCATAATTTTTAATTTGTTTATTTTTCATAGGCGTAATTATACTGAAAAAACAAATTTGTAACCAATTTTTAACTTTCTCTTTATGACAGAAACATTCTTCCACCTTAATATAAATTCTCCCACTATTAATAAAAACATAACTTAAGTGACTACATAAGATTATGACAAGTGTGTATATCTTATCACCATCCACCATGTTCACCTTTCAGTCATGTAGCTACTAAACAATGGGAAAGCATTTTTTATTAATAATAATTGACTAATTACTATTTATCAGAGGATCATGATCAAGGGAGATAATAGTCTCTCTGTCTTTCTACTGCCAGATGACATCTGGGATATTATATCTGGTTCTGAGTCTCACTTCCAAAGAGGAGCATCCAAAAAAAGTGACATCAGGATGATTAAGAATTGGAGATGAGAAGGAAGGGGGAAAAAAGTGCCCTCAGATATTTGAAGGGCAGTCACTGGGAAAAAAAACAGGTACATAACACATTCAAGTAGCTAAAATTTTCAAAGAAAGGGACTACCCCAGGAACTAAACAATCTTTCATTAGTGGACAAGTTTAAACACAAAATTGAGGTCATCCATCAGAAGTGGCAAAAATCTTTACAACACCAAGGAGGAAATTGAACTCGAGTGCCTATACAGTTTCTCTCAACTGTAATGTTGCAATGCTCTTAAAATCTAAAATCAAAAACAAAACAAAAACCCTAGAGATTTCTATAACTGTAATATCTAATTTTATTAAAATCTTTTTAAAGTTGGTTACTTCCATTGGGGTCTTGACATTGCTCATAGGCAATTCTGCTGGAAAAACAAAACATGGCTTTTAGCCAGAGAAGGAAACAATATGTACAACCACATCTTCCCTTGATCTCACTCTATTCAGAAATCCATTAAAGTTATTGAGAATAACTTCAAAGTGGCACTTTGTAATAATTGGCTGAAAACTTGGCAAAATGAAGAGAAAAGCCTCAGCTCTAACATATCTTTTCCTTCCTGGGGGGTGGGAAAAATGGGGATAAAATGAGTTTAACATTATTATAAAACCCTAATGAAATTTTCATTGATATACTAATCAATGATATCTTAGAAAATGGACATGAAGTCAAACTTAAATTATCATGTTAGAGTTAATGCTGAGATAACATTTCCATTGTGGAACTTGCTTTTAATTTAGCAACTTTATATCTTCTGAGAAAATTACCCTTAATGAATAATTCAAGTGTTCTATCTCTAAGTGAATTTTAATGGGGAAATGGTTCTTGAAAGCAATCAGAACTACTCTTGTAAAGTAAAGAGTTTTGAGAGTCAAATTCTTCCTAGTGGTGGGTTCTTCATTATTGATAAAAATACAATTAATTTTTATAAGCCCTTACTAATATTAAATAATATATATTTACAATTATATAAAAAGCAAGAACACAGATAAACTATGATTTTAAAAAATAAAATCTGGTAACAAAATTGAGGGAGAAATATTAATCTAAGCTTTCAGCAGGATTTCAATCAGAAGGCATTAGAAAAATGGGTGGTGGAGGCAATACAGAAGGAAGAAAGAACATAAATTAAGCATGGGGCAGGAAAGGCAGAAGATGGTCCAGTCTGGCTATGTTCATGGAAGAAAGGTGTAAAGTTATTTGGCAAACTTATTCTGAAAGAGCTTAACATAAAATTTATTAACCTATTTGATTTTGAAATAAGATGCCTGTGATCTTGGATTTACTATAAATAATTTTTCCTCAAAGAATCCAGGGAAGTAGAAGATTCAGAAAGCAAGACTGGATAGGGTTTGAGATAAACAGAAAAGTTTTGGAAGAACTTTTAAAATGAATGAACTAGGTCATAAGAGATAAAGATGACCAGGAATTCGTGAGAGCTCATGTGAAATTAGAAATCATCTGTCTGTTGTTCCCACTTCTTTTAAGGCTATAGGAAGTATTTTACCATATTTGGGTAAAATATTAGGTAATTTTGGGATAGTTTATCTTAACTGTAATATGTGTCCCTTTTTCATAATCAGAAACTTACATTTAAATATTTTACTCAACATACACTTATTTATATCACTTTCATTTTTGAACTTAATGAAATTATTTGCCTATAATGTAAAATTGTAAATTAAATTTAATATTTTGCTTATGTTTTATGAATTGAGAAGGAAGCACCTTAAGTGTTCATTAATTTTTTTAAGTGGATGGTTTTAGTTCATTTCTTTGAATACAGGTAGGAAATTATGCCAGCAAAACTAGCATAATGAAAATGAAGAATCTGGATTGCACACAGCATTGCACTTATACTGTCTCCTACCACCTCACGAGAGCCAATAAAGCATATCTCTTCCAACTCCATGATCAATTACATTATGTTGATAATTTAAAATTAGCCATGATGGAAATATTTACACACAGAAGTTGACAAAGCAAATAATTCAAATCAGAACTTGCATTTTTTTTCTTTTCAGAAAGTCAGCTGTTAAAATTTCCCTGCATCGAGGGAAAGCAGCTGAATGGGAAGGGGGTGGGGGGGCATAGGAAAGAGGGAGGGGCAGAAGAAAGTTAATTTCAAGAGCACAATGAAGAATAACTGCCATTCAACAAAGTTCAGCTAATTCAAGAGCAAATGAGATTGACATATGACACAAAGGAAGTTTAGTCCCCAATCTGCTCCTTTTAGAATAAAAAGTCATCCTCAGAGTGATTGAAATTGAAACGTGAAGTGGCTGAGCTCCTTAGCAGGATGGTAAAAAAAATCCTGAGCCAGAGACTTGACAGACCAGAAAGGGACAGGCCTTATGAATGATAGTAGCTTTAAAAAGACAAGAAAAGTGCTAATTTCAAATTAACCAAACCAACCATGCTAAGGACCTACCATATAATCAATCAGTGTCTGACATTTATTATATTGCTGATCTTTGTATGCAAGTATACGCTATTTGCATGGGCAGATCATGTTGGTCCCATCTCAGAGCTATTTGGGTTTTGATAGTGGAACAACATCTCCACTCAAGTTGTGAAACCTTTATCATGGGATGGCATCCAGAAATGGGGAATGAAAAAGTGACACCAAGGCCTTTCCATGTATATTTGAATTGAGTGTGGAAAGGGGGAAAAGAGTAACTCTCCCCAAAATAACACTAACTCCCGTGAACTGCCAATTTTTAAAATCTTTTGCAGTTTCTAGCAGTGACATTTCTACCATAACGGCAAACTCTCCATGTGACAGGTTACATGTCCCCTGTGATCTTGGATTTACTATAAGTAATTTTACACATTATACAGGTTACACGTTACTTGCAATTAAACTGCCTCATTGGGGCTAAGTATGCCAGTCAGAAGTGAGGGTCCACAGATTTTTAATTCTGGTTGCAGCATTGCTTCATGTGTGACACTGGGCTCATTAGTTAACCTCTCAGGACTTCTGTTTTCTCATTAGTAAAATCAGAGGATTACCACGAGGGTAAATGAGTTTATGCATATAAAGAGCCTAGAACAGTGTATGGCAATAACAGGCAATAAATAAATGTTAGTTTTTACTATTTTACTACCTCAACATTAATATTTGTTTCCATTAAACTCTTTTTAATGATGATTTATCTGTTCCGCCAAGCAACCCCAGGTATATAGTGAATCAGCATTATTTTATGGCTGTCTCTAATAACTCAGTGACCCTGTTTGGAAGAAAAAGGCAAATTTTGCAGGATAAAAAATAATTTTGTCAAGGGTGTTTAGTTCTTTTATAAAATCTAATCTTTAATAAATTTATTTGGCATGATATTAGCCACTGGCATTGTTATATGTCTGTGTGCATTGATTATTTCTCTGATATCAAATTTTTCCTAGTCAAAGTGTTAGCCTAATGCTGTTATATTGCATTGACAAATAATCAAAATCTCAAAGATTTTTAAAAATAAGTTCCATTTCTCATCATATTACACGTCCATAATTGTTTTTGCTGCACCTCTCTTCCTGTGAACTGCAAATTTTTAAAATTGTTTTTGCTGTACTTCTGTTCCTCCTTGCCTTCATTATAGGACCCAGACTTACAAAACAGTCCATGTTTGAGTCTCAAGGCGAAGGAAAAGCAAGACATGGACGATTATGAACTCACTTTTAAAAACTTATGCACAAAGTGGCACATGACATTCAGAGATCAATGCAAGTCACAAGGCCATTCCTGAACCAAACAGAAAAAGGATGTATAATGTTGCCATGGAGAGAGGCAGCAAATATTCTATATAATAAAAGATAAACATGCAAATTAACCATCCCTCTGTTATGCTCTAGCCATGCCCACAAGCCAATCAGGAGAGAGTATGCAAATTAACCCAACTAAGATGGCGGCGGCCACGGAGCTGGAGCGAGCAGGAGGCTTGGGTTGCCCCCGGCGATGGAGGAAGCCAAGCTTCCCGCCTGCCCTGGCCGGCACTGGGCTCTGCTCAAGGCTACAAAGTTTCAATTATAGAAGATAAATAAATCCCAGATACCTCAAGGAGGGGCTGGGAGCTTGGGTCACCAGGGGGCATGGCCAGCCTGAAAACGGCCATCAGCCCCTCACCCAGGCTGGCCAGGCACCCCAGCGGGACTCCCCCACTCTGAAGGGGCTGTGGGCAGCCTGAAAACAGCCCTCAGGCCCTCACCCAGGCTGGCCACACCCCCCATGGGATGAGGGTCCCGCTGGGCGGCTTGGCCAGCCTTCAAACAGCCATCAGCCCCTCACCCAGGCTAGCCAGGCACCCAAGTGGGGACCCCCACCCTGAAGGGGGTGTGGCCAGCCTGAAAACGGCCATCAGCCCCTCACCCAGGCTGGCCAGGCACCCCAGCAGGACCCTCACCCTGATCTAGGACACACTTCAGGGCAAACCAGCCGGCACCCACCAGTGCACCAGGCCACTATCCAATATAATAAAAGGGTGATATACAAATTGACCCTAACAGCAGAAGGACTGGTCACTATGACACACACTGACCACAAGGGGGCAGACGCACAATGCAGGAGCTGCCCTCTGGTGGTCAGTGCACTCCCCCATGGCTGCCAGCACAGTGGTGGTGGCTGGAGCCTCTCCCGCCTCCTCAGCAGCGCTAAGGATGTCTGACCTCAGCTTAGGCCTGCTCCCCATTGGCAAGTGGATATCCCCTGAGGGCTCCCGGGCTACCAGAGGTATGTCTGACTGCCAGCTTAGGCCCGATCCCCCGGGGAGCGGGCCTAAGCCAGCAGGTGGACATCCCCCGAGGGGTCCCAGACTGTGAGAGGGCACAGGCCGGACTGAGGGACCGCCCCCTGAGTACAAATTTTTGTGCACCTGGCCTCTAGTCTATATATATAAAGCCAAGCGACCGGGATGATGGAACGACTGGTCACTATGATGTGCACTGCGGTCGTCAACCTGCCTGATTGTGGCCCCAATTGGCCCCCCAACCTCACACGGCCCCTCCCCCAGGCCGGCCTTGCCCCCAGTCAGCTACCCGCAACCCCATCGGGGGCAGGGCCGGTCGACCTCCTGAGTTCCCTACCCCCTGCCGGCCCGGCCCCAATCAGCCTCCATCAGGGCGGCTGGGTGGACCCCACCTGTGCACAAATTCATGCACTGTGCCTCTGGTCTATATATATAAAATCCTAAGTGACCAAATGACCAGTCGACCAGTCACTATGACATGCACTGACCACCAGGGGGCAGACTCTCAATGCAGGAGCTGCCCCCTGGTGGTCAGTGCGCTCCCACAGCAGGAGTGCTGCTCAGCTGACTGACCTGTCCAGGCAGCCCACCAGCCTGGTGGCAGCCACTCACTCTTTCAGTAGTCCTGCAGGTCGAATCTCTGGAGAATGGGCCAGGCACCGATGGATGGTGCAGCTGTCACAATTCCGACAGTGCCGTCAGCCTCCTGGAAGTTGGCCTCAGGCACTATGGCTGCTTCCCCTCCCTAGATGCTCCACAAGGAAGTAATGATATAAAAGCAGCTGCCAGGTGGCTCCTGACAACTGGTGCGAATGTCAGCGGAATGGATCCGATCCCTGGCTGGCAAGGGCATCCCACCGCCTGCCCAGAGGGCTGAATCGCGTTCTAGGCCCCCGCCCAACCCCTTGGGACCACACCAGACACAGGGCTCATGGCTGGAGAGTGCCGCTGTGATGGTGCAAGCCTCTCCCAATCAGGACTGACGGGACAGGCACAGTGGGGCCGGGATGAGCAGGAACGGCAGGCAGGAGCAGCAGGCAGCATTGTACTGCTGGTTTCAGCCCAATCCCCGCAGGCCATGCTGAGGGACCCCACCTGTGCATGATTTCGTGCACCGGGCCTCTGGTCTTGAATAATATGCTCCACCATGGCCACTGCACCAGGTCTTAGGGATGCCAGGGAGTAGGAGGTTATTTTGGTGGGGAAGGTGTTTGTATGGTTTTTGGTATTGGTTTTTCTCCAGTTTTACCCTGTGTGGTTTTGGACAATTGTTAATTTTATTTTATTTTTGTTATTTCTTACCTGTAATATTTATTATGACTTAGAAAAGGAACTCTATAATATTCTGAAACTGAGAACATTAGTGGCCCAATGAATAGCATACGATCCAAATATATGACAGGAGTCAAAATCCTACTCCTTCTATACCATCTTTCTCAATGGTTTGCTCCACTACTTCTATGACTAATAGATCCAGCCATGTGTGCCACTGGCAGGAAACCTTATGTTTGATTCATTATTAAAATTCTTCTAATATTTTTCCCATAGAGGTATAATACTAAGGACCATGACTAGATTTAGATGAAATAATACTGATTATCCTACATAATCACCCATTTCCTTGTTAAATATTATACTTCTAGGATTCACACTTGTTTTTATATTTTAACCATCCTGTATTGGGATTTTTCTGAAAATTACCATTAAAAGGGATTACACAATATTAATAAACTAGTGGCCCCGCACGTGAAATTGCACGCAGTAGGCCGCTCGCTGCTTCTGCGGGAGCCGGCAGGAGCTGCAGCGCACCTGCAAGAGCCTGTGGGAGCCGCATAGCTTCCAAGGCAGGGAGGCAGGAGGGAGCCGTGCTGCTTCTGTGGGAGGCGGGAGCAAGCTGCTGGTGCCCATAGGTGGTGGGAGTGAGCCACCGCCACCTGCAGGAGCCGGGAGGGAGCCGCCACCACCTGTGGGAGCTGAGGGGGGGAGGGTCTGAGAGGTGCTCCATGCATCTCTTGGTGACCAGTCATGCATGTAGCCCCGCACACCCGCGTGTGCCTGCTGCGCATGCAGCCTCTTGCTGATTGGTCGTTACGTGTGAGGGAGTGACAACCATTTGCATATTAGCCTTTTATTATATAGGATATTTGTTTGGCTATCTACACAATTATAGTACATTTTAAAATAGTTCCCATTTTACATTTAATAAAATATGTTTTTATTCATATATATCCCATGTTTGATAGGTACTAACATGTTGAAGCCCTTGTATGCTAAACTATGGTGCTGTTAACCACTCTTCTCTAAAGGCTGCTGTGTGCCTCAGGCCATTATGAGTCAGTGGGATGCTCTGTGAAGAAGCCATGCTGAGCAGTCATACACCAGTACTAATAGCACCTGCTATGTTAGCAGGGTGAGCTTAATGAATGCCAGAATTCTTTTCCTTTTTCCTAATTTTGTTATTAAAAGTTTCAAATCTTCATAGAATTTGAAAGAATATTGCAATGAATACCTATTTACACTTCTTCTAGACTTACTACATTTGCCTTCTGTATGTGTGCATATGTGTGTGATTTACTTTGCAAAACCACTTGAGAGTAAATTGTAGACATTGTGACTTTTCACCCCAGAGTCTCCAACATGTATCTCCTACGTAACTATAGACCATCATCACATCTAAAATCCTATATAATAAAAAGCTAATATGCAAATGGTCGTGCCATCATGCCCTCGTGCCCTCACGCCCTTGCGCTGGGACCGGGGAACCTGAGGACATGCCCCCCGCTCGGCTCCAGGCTGGTGGATCTGAGGCCGCACCCGCTGCCTGGTGGGGTTTGACGGGGTACCTGAGGCTGCATCCCCCACCCTGCGGGGCTTGACAAGGGACCTGAAGCTGTGTGCCCCACCCTGCGAGGCTTGACGGGGGTGGGGCCAGCTGGGTCTCGCGCGATTTCAAGGCACACGCAGGTGAGCAGGGACTTCACTCTGGGTCCCGCGGTGCGTCCCAGACTCTGACAGGAGGGAGATTTTCATATACATTTTACTAATTTTTTTTCATCTCTGACACTTCTATTATAGAGAAAGGGCAAATAGCAATATTAAAATATTTCCTCTAATTAATTCCCTTTTAATGTGCATGAATTTCGTGCACCAGGTCACTAGTGTTAATAATAACTCATAATATCATCTAAGATACTATTCATATTTACATTTTTGTATCTCCAAAATACTATGCATATATATGTTTATTCTAATATATATATATATATACACACACACACACACACACATGCACACACACACACATACATATACATATATATATGAATTAAGTTTTATGAGTTTTCTGTTGTTATGACTTTTCAGTCTTTGAATATTATCTCACATGTTTGTTTGTTTGTCTGTTTGTTTGTTTGTTTGTTTGATTGCTTGATTGTTTTTCAGATTATCAGCTTTTTTTAATTGTCCAGGAAGTTATCTTGTAGAATTCCTATTTTCTGTATCTTGCCTTTTAAATAGATTTAGATTGTTTTTGGCACAAATGCCTAAGCAATGGTTTGGTGTACCTCTTCATCCTATCAGAAGATACATAATGTCAAGTTGTCTCTCTACTGATGGGGCTGAGTTTGACCATTTTGTTAAAGGGATGACCATTAGAATTTTCCATTGTAAAGGTATATTTTGTCTTTATGATAACTGAGAATAAATAGAATGTTAATGCTGATGATTGAGGGTTTGAGAAGACCTAATAAATGCCAACTCTGGATGTTAAATAGCCCAAGGAAACCATCCACAATAGTAAGTTTTTACCTGTTCAAAAGCAATCAGACTGATTCTATACAAAGTCTTGTACTATAAAACTCCTAGAACCCCAAAGGAAATGTACTAAATCTTACCTACCAGCTATTGTCACACATGGCTACATGAAAGGATTCCACCAATGAGATGGTTCCCATAAGGTAACGGAAAGCTGAAGAGGGGTGAGACAATGTGGCAGACAAACAAGCTCAGAGAGATGTGAGTGTCTCCAGTGAAAGACTCCACTTTTCATGGTCTAGTCATTCACTTAGATGGTGTAGTGCTGCTGTGGGCTGCAGTGGTGGAAGCCACACAACAGCACTATATGACCTTTGAATTACAACATTGGTATATTGAACTTGAAGTCAAAAATACAATGGACACCCTCTGAATTCCACTCCTCCAGCTCATCCAAACAATTTTATAAGCCCTAATTTCCTACATTTGCTTATTCTTAAAAGTCTTAAGAAAACTTGGAGTTAGTTCCTTACTGAAGTATGTCTTGATAGAGAGGTACAAAAGGTTGTGCCACAGTAGTTCCAAACATTTTGTAAAGAGCTAAATTGTTCTGGAGTTTCAATAAATGATATTTTCAATAAATAGATAATATGCAAAATAGAATGCAACTGAGCTATAATGGCAGTTTTGGTACTGCTTCTAAGCTGACTCTTTAGTCAGTTAAGACTCTTCACTGGGAAAAAGTGACCACCAAATATAATAAACTAAATGACACACTTTCCCATTAAAAGTTATCTGTTAGTTTTCTTGAAAGTGTTGTTACTCACCTTTTCTATAATGCCAGCAGTTCTCTCATGGGGAAAATGATGGATTAGCTTTTCTACAAAACATGGTTCCTTGAGTTAAGCAAAACAATGCAGAACAGATTTCCAATTTAGCAGCTGTAGAAACATTCTGTGAAAGTTACAAAAAAAATCTTTTCTCATGATGGCCACTTACCTAAGTGGAAGCATCTGGTCTGAAAACTAGTGTACCCTGGACAAACTTAAGGGAAAACATGCCACTTTTCATCTGTCAAACCCAAGTATAAACCACGGGCACATTCCAAAGTCCTCCAACATTTTAGGGTCATAACTTCCCCTTTTAATAACTCAATAAGCCCTTCTTCATACACTGAAATGTCTACACAGCTGAGGAGCCCCTACTTTATCTGAAGGTTTGATTATCCTCTCATAATAATTTGCCTCTTATGGAACCTATTCACCTCCTGCACAGCTTAGCCCAGGCTAGATGTTTACCTTCTTTTTAGTTATCCCACAGGAGAAGAGAGAACTTTACTGAAATATTGGATTAACAGCGGGGAAGAAAAAACAAAAATGCACAATTTAATACTAGCCATTTCTGTTTATGAAGTCCCTTTTCATTGCTGTCTACAGAGAATCTTCTTTTCTGGGGTTGGGGGTTTGCTCCTCTTCATGGTCCAGCCTGCCACTATATTGCCTTAGGATCCTTCTCTGCAGTTGGCCCTTCTCTGTATCTCTTCTTCTTTCTCATTCTCAGGTCTCCCACATATTCTCCTCTCAATTCCAAATTCTTGGCATTTTATTATTTATGACATATAGTGTTATTATTTTCATTGTTGTAGCCCTAATCCATCAACATGAGAACTCTGGTCTCACTTTTCCAAAGCAGAAGACAGTTAAAGTATTCTCCAACAATTAAAAGTCATCTTCTCTAGTTTCTCTCTAATAACATTAAGAGATTGTTGTCACTTAGGAATAGATTCTGCTTCATGAATAGTAGTGTCTTTGCCACATTGAAGAGGAAAGGTGTTGTTGTTGTTTTTTTCACAAAATGTGGAATGTAGGAATGATACTTTGGCTTCAAAAGGCCATCAGTGACACAACCTCTTCTTTTAATGGCACAGCACTCCTAGAAGGTGCCCCTTTCCCTCATACTCATAATATGGATGTTCCACTTCCAGGAAGGATGATGAGCATCTGTGAAAGTAAGGAGAAAAGGAGGGGAGAAGAAGGTAGGTAGGTAGGAAGGGAGGGAGGGAGCAAGAGAGGGAGGAAGGAAGAAGAAGCCAAAGGGACAAGCCAACCAAGTCTATTCCTTTTAAAAGAACTTCCTGGAAGTCCCATCCAAATATATCTGCTTCTATGTCATTAGCTAGACCTGTGTTGCATACAAAATTAGGGTCCTGTTAGTAAGAAAAGAAGAGAATGAATATTTAGTAGGTAACCAGAAATGTTCATGAACTGAGCCAACAGAGAAAATGAAATTTGTTACCTTACCAAGTAGCAAGCTTACTATATCCCATCAAAGGTTCAAGCTAACAAAAGGCTCAAAGGAAGCAGAGAGAGGGCTGAGATGTCAAAAGTAGATCCTCAGGTTATTCCCACCAAACATTCCCTCTGGTCCAGAATAGATGAGATCTCTATGCCAGAGTCAAGGACCACTTCACACAGAGGGAGCATTTAAATTAGGAAACATGTCCACTTTATACCCCAAAGAGATGTATCACCTTCTTCACATTCCAATTAGACCAGGTCACCTGCCTCCTCTCTGCCCTCCCTGAGGGTGATATTCCCCTTCAGACTGCTTTCTTTTCTTTCTCCTATTCTGCAACCAATGTTTCCATTTTTTGCTGGGTTGAGGGGATGGAACCATTTTCTTTTAGTTTTGACTTTTTCTAATTAGGTAACATAAGGTTCTTAGGCCAGAATCCTTTGAGTAAAACTTGGTGGATAAAATTATGTATTCTCTTCATCTTGAGTCCAGGAATCATGTTCCCCAAGAGTCATAAGATTTTTTCCTTCCCTTTTCTCTATAAATTATGATGACAAATTTATGGAGTTTGCTAACTGCTTTTATTGTGCAAAGCATTGGTAATCTCAAAATGAATGAGAACTCATCCTTGCCCTGTAGACGCTCATGGTTTCAGGGAGGAGTTTGGTTCATAACCAGACCATCACACTGCAATGTAGAAAGTTCTATGATAGTGGTATACCTTGGGTACCAGGGAGCACTGAATTGGACAGGTCATCCAGCCAGAAAGTAAAGGAGAGGGTAGATTAGTGATGCTTCAAAAAGGAGTACTTCTTTACTGAATCTTAAAGATAAGTGGGATGGGACATTCCAAGCAAAGGTAAATTATGAACAGAAGAGAGGAAACATCTGGAATGTGCACAGAACAATAAAGCAGATTGTGGTTATTAGAGCAGAAAGTATGAGGCAGATAATACTGAGAGATGTACTTGGAGGGGGCTTAGGTCAGATCATGGAGGACCTCATACACCATCTTAAAAACCTTTAGCTTGATCCTACAATTAATGAATAACTTTTGAAGTATTTTAGATTAGAGAGGGACAAGTTCAGAGATACATTTTTGATCTGGCTCTAGATTGAAAGGTGGATGAGAAATAGGAATAACACTATAATCAAGGAAACTGGGTTGAAAGCTGCTACGATAACCCAGGGAAGAGATTATAAGAACCTAAATGAAACACATGCTATATGCAGGGAGTACTATTAAAGAAATAGTGTGTATATCCATTTAATGATTATTTATTGAGCATGCACTATTATGGACACAGGGATATAACAGCGAACAAAACAAATCTCTGCCCTGAACACATACATTAGACATAGCCTTTAAATTAGAGTTGCATCTTACAAGGCAATGTTAAAGCTCTTTCAGATCTGTGGATCAATTCATACTGATTTACTCATATTACTAAAGGCTGACCTTCACACGACTTTTGGCCAACCCTTAAAATATAGTCTTTGTCAAAAGAGAAGACAAGAAACCTAGGTCCTCAATCACATAATGCTCTAAATCTTGAAGGACCTGATTCTTATAGAATATTAAAAGAAACCCACCCATTAGTGTACCTCTCTGGTGAATATAAATAACTCTCATAGCTCTCTGCAACACCTTTAACATTTTCATCATTTGGAAATACAGCTGTTACCTACCAGCTTGCTTTTTCTCGGCAGCTTTGATAGTGTGGTAATGTCAGGATGTGACATTATTGTTTACCCAGGCTGGGCATTGATGATTCCATTTTTGTCATAGGCAGTGAGGCCCTTAGTAATCTTTGTGGACCACTTTAAAATTCTTGCACAACCTCAAAAACTTGGCAATTTGTGAGACATCTGTTACCCTCAGCTCTAAGTTTGAAGGCAACCTTCTTAGAGCATATTTTACTAACTCAGGAAGATTTTCAAATAGTTTTACAAATTTGCTTTCTTAATCTGTTTTAAACAAAGTATATATGTAAGCAATAAGAACCTGAAATCACTTTCTATTAGCTAAAATTAAAGTATTTACAGGAGTAAAGTATGTCTGGGAATTATAAATAATAGCACTTTCCCTTCACCCAATATGTAGCAAAGGAAATTTCTCTACATTTTCTATACTTGTCAGGCAATCAGTTTTTGCTAGTACTTGCTCTACCTCAAGTTTTCTGGAAGACCGTGATAAAGATATTTACACCACCTTTACCAATGTATCTCCTAACTTGAAAATAGAACTGAATGCAAAGATTCCCTCCAGTAAAGTGATTCTAGGTTTTGCAATTAATAAGAACAATTCTAAACCAGATATTGAATCCCAAGTAGACAAGAAAATAATTTTTAAAATGTTTAAACCAATCAAAATATCTAAACCAAACAAAATATATCCCAAAGTATTAAAAGAATGTACAAATATAATCCTAGGATGACTGGAAGTCATTTTTTGCCGGAAGCCGGTCCATCCTTGCTGCTTGACACAGTCGCTGCAGGAAAGAAACATCTGCACAGCATATGTTTCAAGGGACCTGGCATATATAGCATATTGTTCTTAATATGTTTGCTCCCTTTAGTGCCATGTGTTTTAACCAAGGTCACCTCTCTGAGAAAGGTTGTTTCCCCAGGTGGGGATTTTTCCCTGAGGTTAGGGAGGGGATACAACCCCTTAATTAAGGGCCAGGCGGGTAGTTAAGCTACATAATCTTTACTCCCTGGAATGGAGATAAGAAACGCCCTAACCTTTGTAATAGAAATTGACAGGATTAAAATCGGCTGGTATAAATACGGATGTAACAAGACAATAAACATCAGATCCTCATCAGATCCTAACCAGAACCTCGCCAGAGAACATGACAAAAGATCCTGGACAGAACCTGGCTACAGAACTTCACTGGAGAACCTAGACAGAACATGGCAAAAGAACCTGCATAGAACCTGGCTAAAGAACCTGGTGACTGAACCTGGCTGGAGAACCTGGAGAACCTGGCTGGAGAACCTAGCGAGAGAACATGACACCAGAACTTGGTTGGAGATCCTGACCAGAACTTCGCTGGAGATCCTGGAGGGAGAACCTCGCTATGCTGATGAACTGAAACCAGTTTCCATGTCATTCCTTCTTCGCCTACTCCGTCCACACCTTTGGGGACCCCTGGAACTGCTGGGGTTGGACCCCAGCAATTTTTAAAATATTATGTATAATAAATATTGCTGCTAGAACACTCTAGACATAAAGTCCTTATAGTGGGTCTTTGACAGTGTCTAATTTCCTTTGTGGTTATTGGTTGTTTATGTATTTCTCTCCCTTTAGGAGTTAATCTGGGTAGCATATTTACTGGAAAATCATCCATTCAAGGAGTTTTTCACATTTATTAGCATAGATTTTTGAAAACTATTTTCTGATAGCTCTGTTAACCATTTCTGTACTGGTGGATCATTCCCTGTTCTCATCCTTAAAGCTACATATTTGTGCTTTCATCTTTTCCCATCTATCCCTTTGATGAAGCTTAGTGAAAAATTACTTATTGGAATAGGTTTTTTGTTACTATTACTTAAATCTCAAGGTTATAGCAAATTCTATTTCTAATTTATGCTTTTATCTTTATTAATTCCTTTATTTCTTTTGCTTTCCTTGGACATATTTGTTCAATATCTTATGTTGGTTAATTATCTTTATTCTCTTTACCTTACATTTTTATATGTAGGGTTCTTAATCTTATTTTCAAAATATTCTGCATGTGACTGTGTTTAGAGATAGGGCCCATAAAGAAGCAATTAAGATTAAATTAGGTCATTAGGATGGTTCCCAATCCAATATGACTGGTGTCCTTATAAGAAGAGGTGATTAGGACACAAATACACACAGAGGGACAACCAAGTGAAGATAGACAGAAAGGTGGTCATCTGCAAGCCAAGAAGAGAGGCTTCAGAAGAAACCAAACCTACTGACACCTTGATTTGGACTTCTAGCCTCCAGAAATATGATAAAATACATTTCTGTTGTTAAATCACCCAGTCTGATATGGCAGCCTTAGCAAACTAATACAAATGGGTATGTGAATCAATAAATCAGATCAATCAGAACCAAAAAGATTCAATTCTGGAAATGAATTTTTTCACTATTGCATTTGAAGCTGAGTGAATTCAAGCTGAGGATTGCTGCTGCCCTCTTGTCACCATGAGGCTAGACCTGTCAAAGAATGTATTTGACAAAGAGGAATGTTGCTGAAGAATTGTATCAATGAGAGAAGTACAGTGCTGTCATTTGAGTCCCTGAGATAAGGTGAAATTGAAGCCGCATCTGCTCATGGACTTTTCACTTTTGCAAGTCAATAAAAATCCCTTTTAATTATATAAATTGAATTGTCTGTCTTCACATCCAAAAGAGTTCTTACTAATAATTTTAATATTCAAAAATTCTAAGCCAGGAATTATCCAAACATACAGGCTGCATATTTTTAGTTGTTTTTGCTACATAGCAATTGCTTTCTAAATTATACCATTTTATGGAAAGATGTCATAGCCCCTTTTTACAGAAAAATAATTAAAAATAACAATTAAAAATTTAATTATTTTTTAAAATAACAATAATTAAAAATAACAGGAAAAAACAGTTTTATAGGAAAGTTCCTTGGAAAATTCATCTATTCTATAAAAGTTACTTCCTCTAGAAAGTGTGATTGGTTTGAATTGAAGGGTTTAGAAAAATTTGAGCTTTTATATGCTTCTTGTTTTATTTTTTACTACAAACATACTATTGTTAACATTTTGAAATAATAAAAGTAAAGGGCAGTTGGGGGTGACCAGAATGTGAAGAAAAATGACATAGCTCTGGGATCCTGAGTGTTGACTCCACAAGTTAACTTCTTGTAAGTATTACAATTAACTGCACATTATTCCAAACACCACGTTTTCACTAGGAAATTAAAGAACTAAGGCAAATGCCCAGATTCTTAAGAAACCATCCTTAACATGTGAGCTTTTATTTCTTTCAGGCCTAACACATACATATCAAACCTATATCCAGGCACACACCACACACACACACACACACACACACACACACATTTCATTCCAACCAATCCAAATTGGCTCAGAAATAAGAAGCCATTAACTTTAACATTAAGGTAGAGTTGATGTAATATACATTTTCACATGAGCAATATTTTGATGTATACATATTTTACATGAATAATATTAAGAATCTTAAAATGTTGGAATAATGTACAGTAATTTTTATATATTACAAATTAATATGTCACATCTTTAAAATATATTACTATAGTATATCATATATATTTCTACAATAGAAGTTTTCAACATTTTTACTTTTAAAAACATGAAACACATACCTAGAAATCAGTACTCACATTAAGTTTCAAAAAAATTATTATTTTGCTTACTTTATCTTCAGCATTAGTGAACACCAATATATAACTTAATGTTATTTGGAGCATTCATGCTGGATACAGTATATATATATACTGTTCTCTCCATGTCCTCTTGTTTCTACAAAATAATGTCAATAGCTCATTTGTAATTATTTTACATTTCATGTATCCCTCTTTACAATTTCACTCTTGTTCTGGATATATGTGGCTCCCACAATAATTTCTCAGAGTGCATTTGTGAGTGTGTCTGTGCATGCTATTAGCAGACCATAATTTACAGCACTCTCGTGCTTGCAGTGATGGTCATAATTTTAGCCTCCTATTTGAAATGATAAAATTTAGAGATAATTGCATACTAATTGGTGAACAGATTCTAAAACCTGTGAATTAAATTGCAGGCATCTATCTCCCAGAAGCTCTGGAATCTTTTATGTTCCAAAAATGACTAATAATTTCTCTTTTCTCACCATTACACACTGTTCCTAATCATTTCTCTCATATAAACATCACTAGAATGGTAAATTTAAAAAAGTGTGCTTTACCTGTTGACCTGAGAAACATAGGAAGTTATGAAGTGCCTGTTGACTTCTTCATTGTATTGCTGTCACACCATCCAGAAAATCAAAAATAAGTAGATCCAAAGCCAAAGGAAGGAAAGAATAGGTTTTGACTAGTGAAGCATCATCAAAATTAGTGTAGAATAATGAGACCAACTAGTTCTGGCTGGATAGCTCAGTTGGTTAGAGCATCATCCCGATATGCCAAGATAGCAGGTTCCCCGGTCAGAGCACATACAAAAATGAACCAATGAATGAGTGGAACAACAAATCTCTCTCCTCCCTCTCTAATATCTATCTATCTATCTATCTATCTATCTATCTATCTATCTATCTATAGATAGATAAAGAGCCAGGGTCCGTAACATCCAAAACAACTGAAGGGACGACCAAACACCAGGCTACATGCACAGCGAGCTCGGGTGGGCGGGGACTGGCGAGTGGGCTGAACTGCTGACCTCTCAGAGAGAGAGAGAGGCGGGGCTGATGAGCAGCTGCTGCTGCTGGTGAGGCCCAGAGAAAGAAGCAGGGTCTGATCCACAGCCTCTGTGGCAGCTGCTCATCAGCCCTTGCCTCTCTCTCTCTCTGGGCCTTGCCAGCAACCACACTTCTCTCTCTCTCTCTCTCTCTCTCTCTCTCTCTCTAAGAAGTCAGCAGTTCAGCCCGCTTGCCAACATCCTGGGGTGGATGCTGAGCAGCCCCACCTCTCTAATCTGGCTGGAGATAGGCCCGGAGACATTGACTGGCATAGAAAGCGACCAATCAGAACCAAATCTGGGTGAACTGCGAGGAGCCAATGGCTGCCTAGGAAGTGGAGCTTTTGAAGCTGACTGGCATAGAAACCGACCAATTAAAACCAAATCTGGGTGAACTGTGAAGGCAAAACCTAAGGTGGGGGCTGAGGAGGGGTTTTAAGGGCAACAGCTATTGGCGTAAGGTGTAAGAAAGGGTTCAATTTTTTAATGACTGGTTTGGCAATACAGTGCATATGGCTGGCTATCAGTCCAGATATAGGGATTATGTATTTTTGTCTGCCAAGAGCATCTCCTCCTGCTGAAATAGGTCTTCCCCCCCCCCAATTAAGCAATCTTATCCTATATAGTCTATCTATACTAATAAAAGGGTAATATGATAATTAGACTGGGTCAACTGGCCATCTTTCGGATGTCTGACTTCCTTCCAGACAAAGCCATGGTGGTGGGGGTCGAGGCAGAGGCAGTTAGGGGCAATCAGGCCAGCAGGGGAGGGCCATTGGGGGCAAGATAAGGCTGGCAGGTGAGGGCAGTTGGGGGTGACCAGGTCAGCAGGGGAGGGCAGTTGGGGGTGAGATCAGGCCATCAGGGGAGGGCAGTTAGGGGTGATCAGCCAGGCAGGCAAAGGCAGTTAGGGACGATCAGGCAGGGAAGCACGTGAGCGGTTAGGAGCCAATGATCCTGTACACATAAATATAGGTGATTATATGAATATTTATTCAAAATGCCAAAATTCTGAGGAAGTTGAGCTGTCCACCTAAGAACTGGGTTTCATTTTTTATTTCCTTCTCTCTTGCTATCCCTTTCCTACACCCCTCCACCATACACACATCAGCTGCCCGCTTCTCTGTGGAGCTATTTAATCAAGGTATCAGCTTGAATATGTGGTCAAGAAAGCAATACCCATCCTGAAACCCTGTGTTGCTAATGTATTGACTTTCTCATCCACATCACTCACTAAGCAGACCAGGTAACAGAAAGTATCTTACTCTGAACCTGGTATGCAACTGAAGAATAACAACAATTTTAATTCTTATATCAAGCAATCCTCAGAACAATACTATGATCGGCTGAGAAAATCAGATTATTAGTCATCCCTTCCTTAAGACACTTGTATAGTTTGGTGAAAAGGTAAAGATTCTTATAAGAATTTATTAATAGAAATGTGTTTGTTTTTTCTCAACGAGTTTAGCTAAAAGTCAGAATGATAATGTTGTATATGTTCCTATATTTATGTCATCTGAGAAAAGTATCTGTTCCATTTCATTCCTAAATTGTAATGACTGAAGAAGCCTGAAGAATGATATACAATATCTTTGAAAAATACTTCAAATTTCATGTAAAATTAAGTTTCTTTATGGAAAAAAATTTGTTACAGTGTTATATTTAAGGACAAAAAGAGATAGTCTAAATATTTATGGTATTTTCCCCTCATGTTAAAATAAAACTTGACAATTATTGTGACTTAAGTTTTAGTTAGGCAACTTATGTCATTCTAGAATTTCTATAATTGGTATAGGAACCAATAAGAAGATTTAAGAAAATATTAAGATTAAAACAAAAAAATTCTTTAATACATGCTCTTCTGTCATATATAATTGCATTATTGATTTTTATCTAATCATAGAAATATCAGCTCTATTATATTAAATTCTCTTCATGGGCTGACAATTACCCAATTTGGTTTTCTTAGTTCAAATACAGAAATTTATATTAACTTGAGATATCACTGACTTTTTAAAAATAAATATTATGTATTATATAATATTAGCTTTATAAAAAAATTATAAAGACAACATACTATAGTGAAAAAATCATATGCGATGTTCTAATTTTTTAGCTATATATCATTGGACAAGTAATTAAACCTTATTGCCCTTTATTTCCTCCATCTGCAAATATGGATAATATACCTATTTTTACATCTGATCATTATAAGAATTAAATAAAATAGTATACACAAAGCACCAACGTATTACAAAGGTTATATATATATATATATATATATTACAATATAATATAATTACAATATATTCAAAAATATATATACAATGTATTTCTTGAAAATAATACTGATAATATTGCTATAGATATACACTTTTAAATTAACACAAAAAAACAAATTTACAAAAGAAATAAGCAGAGTATAAAGTGCATGATTTTTAAATGCATTCTCTAAAAGGACTATTTTACTGCAAAAATCCTTTACTTTGGAGTCCTCCTAATCATCAAAAAGATGGCTGGATGTATAAAAATACGATTATATACAACAGAGTGTAGCAGAAACAACAGTAACCTGTTATCAGAGAGATCCAGAGTGAATCCTTACCAGCCTGTGATCTTAGGTAAGTTATTTAACTCATCTGAGTCTCCATTTTCTTTTCCTTTTTTTCTGGCACTCCACTAAGAAATATTTCCCCTTCCCACACCAGAAATAGCCTCTGCACCAGGATGATCATTATTTTTAATTTAATTTATCAGGGTGACATGGGTTAATAAAATTATGTTTCAGGTGTACATTTCTATAATATATCATCTGTATATTGTATTGTGTGCTCACCACACCAAGTCAAGTCTCCTTCCATCTCTATTTATCTCCCCTTTACTCTCTCCTACCTCTCCCATTCCCCTTTCTCTCTGGTAATCACTATACTGTTGTCTGTGTCTATGCATTTTTGTTTTGTTTTGTTTTGTTTTGTTTTTGCTTAACCTCTTCAGCTTTTTTTGCCCAGCCCCCAAACCCCCTTCCCTCTGACAGCTGTCAATCTGTCCTCTGTCTCTATGAGTCTGTTTCTATTTTGTTTGTTAGTTTATTAAATTGCAAATGGTTTAGCACATTTGGAATCCTCTCAGTAAGCATAGAAGAGTATTCTATTTATTATTCAAAATAGACTTGAACACCTCATCTGCACCTGTGTGGTATTAGCAGCCAATATTTCTGACAAAGCCACAAACGGGGTCTAGTTGCTTTACATCCTTTCTTTCCAGCTCTGTCTTGTACCATAAGAGACTTAATTAACAAGAGTCAATAACTCCAGGACTTAGAGCTGTGTTTCAGAAAGAAAAATAATTAATTAATTATTAATAAAATAAAATATAACAGGGCCCAACTGCCAGGTTTATTTATGCCAGTTGTCCTTGCCTGACTTTCCTCTGAAGATTCATCCGAGCCAGGCTCCAACCTGCTTGTCAGAACACCAGGATTATTCTGTTACAATAAAGCAGGAAACATTGTTTTACACAAAGCTTCAGGATTAACCTCCTTCAGACAACAGAGAAAACAATAATGAGATGGTCAAGTACAAGTAAAATTTTTCTCAAGGGTGAATTGTATTTTCTTAGGTTCATGGAAGCAAATGAGTTTGCAGAATTCCATCTCAGGAACAAAATGCAATTGTACTAACAATAAACACTGTCTTTATCTGTTTCCATAACATGAATGCTAAAATGTGACTACTTTTAAGAATTTGCTTTGACAGCTTGGATTTTTTTTTTTTTAAATCAATGTTTGCCATGCCCAACTGCCATTGGCTTAGGAAACCGTTGGCAACACTATGCTCTCTGCTATGTTATGTAATAAATAGTTGGAATATTATTGTGTTTAACATAAAGGATTTGAACTAAGTAAAAAATAAAATCAAAGCTCTCCCCCTAGAAAACTTTTATGGCAATACAGTCTATGCACAATTTATACTATTGATCCGAAAGTGCTAATCCAGATCTATGCACTTGAAGAGAAGTCTCAAACTCCAGTCTTCCAAACTCTACTACCAGTTTATTAAGCTAGCACTCATACAGTTTTTGTGTTCCCACTTAACCTCATAACCCAGTGGTTCTCAACCTTGGCTGCACATTAGAATCACCTGGGAATCTTTTTAGAATCCTGATTTCTGGGCCTCATTCCAGAGGATGAGAACCACTGTCATAACTGCAGAGGTCAGATAATGAATATTTATTTGATACTTTGATATGTCATTTGAGTATGAAGTCCTGCTATTGTCTTGTGGTCACATAATTTCTCTGGATTTCCATTTCTTCCTCAGTAAAAAATGTTGATATTAGAACCTGTCTTATAGTGCTGTCAGGAAGATGAAATTAAACAATTTATAAAGTCTTAGAACATAATAGACCATAATAAATAGCTCATTACTGAGGGAAGATCAAGTGAGTTACCAATGCTTACTTACCAGGAAAGGAGTACTAGTAAGAAAGGGGCAATTCCATTCAGAGCAGGCGGAACATCCAGGGTCCTAGACTCAGTTTTCCATTCAGAAGAGCCTGCTGGCCCTATCATCCCTCCAGGGAATAATAAAGATCCCTTTAATCAGTGGTTCTCAACCTGTGGGTCGCGACCCCTTTGGCGGTCGAATGACCCTTTCACAGGGGTCTCCTAAGACCATCCTGTATATCAGATATTTACATTACGATTCATAACAGTAGCAAAATTACAGTTATGAAGTAGCAACGAAAATAATTTTATGTTTGGGGGTCACATCATGAGGAACTGTTTTAAAGGGCCAGAAGGTTGAGAACCACTGCAAATGATGCATAGCTATCAGGTGATCATGCTTTAAGTGTAGATAAGAAACACCAGGGGAGTCACTACCATTGGCGAAGCTACCCACACCTGGCACAAGGGAAATTAGGGAGTTAGCTTTCTCTGTCACTTTCACACTGCTGTCTGACACATAGAAATCAGTCCTCTGTTCTTATGTCACCCGGGGCCCACTATGAACCCAGCTTCCTTGCTTGGGAATCATTCTATTGTTGCCCCTCACCGGGACACCAAACGTTTTGTAAAACTATCCCCCCAGGTCTTGCTCCATCAGGAAACAGGCATGACATGCTCTTACCTCTCCCAGATCCCACCATATCACCTAGAGTTTTGTAATCACTCCATCCCAACATAGTTTGGCCCCAGAAAGCAGAGCACAGAACCTACTAGCAGATAGTGAGTAAGTATAGTTACTGTCATTAACATGATCATTATTGTCTCCATTTCATCATCTACAAAAGATATGATAAAATATCTTTTCTGGCTTGTAATGAAGCTCAAAGAAGCCATCATTTATCAAACGCAAATTACAAAGTATATTTAAATGCTATTTTTTCCTTCTGACTGAATTATTTGAGGGAAGTGACTGTTTAGTCTTCAGTTTTATCTATACCATTTTACATAGTAAGTTGTACATAATGTGTTCAAATAATGTGTTCAGTAAAATGATTGCCAAAAACATACATAAAACAATCTTATAACATACGTGAAAATATTTATTTTCCATCAAAGTGAGCAAGAAGGATGTCATGGAGACATTTGTAGGCCCCAGAATTTAATAGAGTGGCAAACATGTAACAAACAGGAAAGTAGTGAATATTTGTGGAGTGATTGACTCACTTTATCTCAATATGCCTAATTGGTTAATGCTAGCTCTTAAAGGAAGAAAATAATTTTGAGCCCTGACCAGTTTGGCTCAGCGGATAGAGCGTCGGCCTGCGGACTGAAGGGTCCCAGGTTCGACTCTGGTCAAGGGCATGTACCTTGGTTGTGGGCACATCCCCAGTGAAGGGTGTGCAAGAGGCAGCTGATCGATGTTTCTCTCTCATCGATGTTTCTAACTCTCTATCCCTCTCCCTTCCTCTCTGTAAAAAATCAATAAAATATATTTTTAAAAATTTTTTAAAAAAAGAAAATAACTTTGAAAATGCCTTATTTGTCTTGTGGGAACAATGAGAAAATCAAGTTAAAAAAATCACAAAACGAAAATAATTTCTGAAAATGTTATTTCCAAATATGGAACAATGGAAAAATATTAGGTTAAAACTGTCTCATGGAGACCCAATAATAGAGTGGCAAGGAAAGAAAAGGGAATTCATTTCTCTGTCACATTCCACTAAGGTCAGGCTGGAGGCTCTCCTTCACGCAGTCATTAAGGGACCCAGGTTCATTCCATCTTGGCCTTTGGGGTTCCCTAAGACTGAATCACAGCATTCCGTGACAAGGGAGAAGGCCCACAAGTAGCCCCAACGTTTCTGCTCACATTCCAGTGGCAACAATTTAAGTCATGTGGTTTAAGAAAACCTGCCAGGGAAACTGGGAAGAAAGGGAGAACAAATTTTGGTAGGCAACTAACAGATATAATTACCATAATAAAACATTTTCTGTCTCAAATAGGTGAACACTGGTTAATTTACAAATTTTGGTATAGCCAAAACAGTAAGGCAGAGGAGTTGATGTCCGTCTGCACAATTTATTTATAGCTACCAACTATAATTTGCCACAACTATATATGATATATAGTCAACAAACAGTGGGCATTTATTTCACAGGTAAAAAAAAAATAGGACCTACAAGAATCTCTCTAGTCAAATAGAACAGTTATAATGAATAATATTGTTTGACTTGTAGAAAACCTACTAAAAATGGAAGAAGGAAACATTAATTAATTAAAAATACCTTCTTTTAGAAACCATTTTACTTAGGATTCTTAACTTAAAGTAGTTTATAAAAATGAGCACCATACACTTATCACCTCCCTTTGATCTCTCCTCTTCCTGGAGATGTAATAAGCATATCTGTCCTAAAAGGGAATCGGCTCCATCCACTACACCAGGGGTTCTCAAGCTTCAGCAGCATCAGACTCACCTGGAGGTGATTGTTCACAGTTCGCTACTCCAGTGTCTGACTCATTAGGTCTGGGCTGCGAATGAAGTGCCTGCATTTCAAGCAAGTTTCCAGGTCCTGATGCTGTTCTTTGGGGTCACCCTTGGAGAAACACTGCACCCCACTATTTCAAGCTTACTCCACCTATTTTCTTTCAACAGAGTATAGAGCACCTTGAAAATGGGGAAATCCAAAGAAGATAAACAAAATAAGGCTGAGTGGAGATTGAGAATCTGTAAGTATTTTTTCAAATACTATCCTGTCACAACTTCCTGGGATAATAATAGTTCTTTTATTCATTATTCTGGAGTTTTTTATTCTATATTTAATTCCCCTTTTCTTCCTTTTCTCCTATGAAATTAAATGTCCTTTTCATGATTATTTCCAGCATTTCTCTGTCAACTTGTCCCTACCCTGGCAACAATAACTTCACAACATGCCCCATTTTGATTTCACTCATTCACTCAGAAATTATTTACTCTGTGCCCATATCTTATCTCTTATGTCTGAATTCACTACTGTGAAATAGTGTTGTGCATTTAATGATTATCTTCACCAGTGTGAGTTATGGTAGCACATACAGAGAGGGAAAACCACAAACCCTGTGTGGAAAAAGCTAGGTGACCTGCAAGCATGGCTATAAATGATAGAATTACCCCTAAACAGAAAGTTAGCAAGGTTTGTAAACAAGCGCAACCCCATAGCACAGTGGTTCTCAACCTTGGCTGCACATTAGAATCACCTGGGAATCTTTGTAAAATCCTGATTTCTGAAATTTTACAAAGATTCCCAGGTGATTCTAATGTGCAGCCAAGGTTGAGAATCACTGCCATAGCAGGTAACATGACGTGGAGTGTAGGGGCCTTGACATATGTTTCTCATTACACCCAGAATTGGGTCAGTTGTAATCATGCAGATAGGTGGCAGGTGGACTTCATGGAGAAGGAGTTGTCTTCATTTTCTCTACTAAAAACACCCAATTCAATAAAATACAGTTAGTAACTGATGATCATGTCCACAGACAAGTCATGGTCTCTGAAAAGTCCACGTTTCTTCTTTCTTACCCCCAATTTCTGTGCATTCTTCAGCTCAAATTGATGTTTATTTGTGACATTTCACCTTGTTTTTGTCTCTGTGACTGAATCTCTCATTCTTTATAATATTGTTTCAATTATAAAATGGTAGTGAATGTGTAGCAAAAGCAGAAGTCTTCCATTTTATCTTCCTCTGCAAAGGTCCCAAATTCCCCAACTCTTTTTTAAAATTTATTTTTTTAATTACAGTTCACTTTCAATATTATTTTGTATTGGTTTCAGGTGTACAGCATAGTAGTTAGACAATTATATACTTTACAAAGTGTTCCCCCCACCCATTCCCAGACACACCCATCCTCCACTCTTGCCATCCTGCCCTCTAGAGAAGTATGCATTTTCTGTGCATCTTGGCTAATGAATGATGTGTGAAATTTGGAAATCATTTGTTCCTTACTAAAGAAGATGTTTAAAAAGCAGGAAAACAATGTTTATGAAAAAAATGTTAAAAAACTATCATTATTAAGAATGGAAATTAAAGTTTAAGAATTAATTTAAGAATCCTCTTCAAAGATATAAAGGGTATCTAATATGTTAAGATTGAGCGGGGGGGGGGGGGGGGAGGAGGGAAGCAAATATAAGAAACCAAGGACTATAAAAACTAGAATAAAAGTTTTTTCCACCCAGCAGGCAGTTCAGTGTTAATTGGGCATCTGAAAAAAATTCTGGGAATCCTTAAAAACAGAACAATATTATATTTCAAAACTTGATTAGGTGTGGTCCTATAGGGAGACAGGTTAGTAGAATAGATAACCTTCTAAGTTCCCTTCCCACCCTACAACTTTATCTTTTATAATAGCAGTCAGAGATGGTATTCTGCTGGGCAAAATTGATTTTTGGCAAAGGACACATCTCCAAAGAACCGTTTTTCATGGCTTTGTATATAATTTTTATTGATGCCATAATTTTCAAAGACTAAAGAGATGGCTCCAATGTAATGAAAATTCTTGGGCTTTTCTGTCTGCTTGGAAAGATTTAGACTTCTATGATATCTGAAAGTTTTTAACTCATTGTGACCTCAATCTAACACTTACTTTATATGAAACCTGGTTAGCAATAAGAGTATGAGGCTACAGTAATATAAATTTGAAAAATAACTCCACCCCCAAAATTGAAAATACTATATTTATGACAGAGTTTTGCCTTTCTCATTTTATTTTATTTCTATTCATAGGGTTCTATAAGGATTAGGTTAATCAGGTAGAGAAAAACAGCCTGAGAGGGCTAGACTCACTCTTCAAAGAGAAAATTGTAAGCTGTAATGTACCTACAATAGTCACCAATGTATGGGTACTAGAATTGGGGATAGAAAGTTGAAGAACAGAGAGAGGCACCAAGGAGATAAATTTCTCTCAACCTGGAAATTTCTTTAAGGCCTTTCAATATATCAAAATTCTATTGTACCATTAAATTTCAACTCAAATATTACCATGTCTGGGAAGCCCATCATCACTCCCATGGCTTATGGTCAAACCACTCAGATATCCCTTAGTTTAAATAATAGTCTCAGCATACTATCTATAAAAACTTATACATTTTACTTGGTGTTTCTTAACCTCAAAATAAAATTGGTTCATGTATGTTTGTGAAAACATCTAGGACAGTGTGATACACAAAATAGGTATTCATCTAATATCAGAAGCCTCCTCCAAACTTATAATGTGTCATTTTTATATGTATGATAGCAATTACTTTCCCTTGTGAAATCACTATTGCTTATTGTATCCTATCCCCATTAGATATAATTTTCATAAGACCAATTACTGTGTTTTAGTCATTTACAAATCCTTGATTGCTAATGTAGTACTGGCATATAGTAGGTGCCAAAAAGGTACATGTATTAAATACAATTTCTAAAGTTCAAAAAACCCTTAGTGTCAATCATCTTAAAAGATACTAGAAATTCTTAATAGTATAAAATGTCTATCATGATCTTAACCTCTGACATAAATGAAAATTCTAAGTAAACAAAAAAATATATTAGCAAAAAACAGAAGATAATCTGTCATTTTCTAAAATTTACTGCTATTCCATTCTCTGAGCTGATTTCTGGGAACTTGTGGAAGGAAAAGAAAAGTACAGTGGGGCCTTGACTTACGAGTATCCCGACTAATGAGTTTTTCGAGATACGAGCCGTCTCTCGGCTGATTTTTTGCTTTGAGTTGCGAGCTAAAATTCAGGTTATGAGCCAGCTTCAGATACCCCACCGCAATGGGCGCAGCGAACGTCACAGTGAACGCCACAACATCAGCCCAGCATCACGTGTCTCACTCGTTCACTTTAATGATTTGACATATGAGTAATTTGAGTTACGAGCTCCGTCATGGAACGAATTAAACTCGTAAGTCAAGGCCCCACTGTACAAGGACTGAATGTCTGTGTTTCCCCAAAATTCATATGTGGAAACCCTAATCCCAATATAATGACATTAGGAGGTTGGGCCTTGGGAGGGAATTAGGTCATGAGGGTGGAGCCTTCATGAATGGGATTAGTGTCCTTGTAATAAGAGGCCAGAGGTCCCTTTCTCAATGAGAGACACAGATGGAACATGGCCCCCAGGAGGAAGGTCCTCACCAAGAACCTGACCCTTACCTTGGACTCCTAGGCATCAGAACTGTGAGAAATAAATGGTTGTTATTTAAGCCACACAATCTATGGTGATTTGTTATAGTAGCCTGAACTCACAAAGACAAAAGTATAGAGTGTTAAGATTATGTAGATAGAAAAAATTAATTCTGGCTATCATTATTTTAATATAATACCTAGCATAAATTAGGTATGAATGATCAAAATTTAAAATTAGGGCAATGTAGGAAGAAAAAACTCACAACACAAAGACAAACTACCTTTATCAATTTCCTTCTAGTATTTTCTGTGTGCTTTACCTATTTCTGATCATATTGTATAAATGTCTGTCTTTTTGTTTATTTTTATTGTTTAAAGTATTAAATATGTCTCCTTTTATCCTGATTGACCACCTCCCCGCCACTCCCAACCCCCAGGACAAGCCCCCACCGCCCCAGTGTCCGGGTCCATTGGTTATGCCAACATGCATGCATACAAGTCCTTTGGTTGATCTCTTACCTCCCTCCCCTCCCCCCGGGCTTCTCTTTGAGGTTGGATGGTCTGATCAGTGTTTCTTAGTCTATAGATCTATTTTTGTTCATCAGTTTATGTTGTTCATTATATCCCACATATGAGCAAGATCATGTGATAATTATCTTTCTCCAACTGGCTTATTTTGCTTAGCATAATGCTCTCCAGGTCCATCGATGCTGTTGCAAATGGTAAAGTTTCCTCTTTTTTTATAGCAGCGTAGTATTCCATTGTGTAGATGTACCACAGTTTTACAATCCATTCATCTGCTGATGGGAACTTAGGCTGTTTCCAAATCATAGTTATTGTAAGTTGTGCTGCTATGAACATAGGGGTGCATATATCCTTTCTGATTGGTGTTTCTGGTTTCTTGGGATATAGTCCTAGAAGTGGGATTACTGGGTCAAATGGGAGTTCCATTTTTAACTTGTTGAGGAAACTCCATACTGTTCTCCACAGTGGCTGCACTAGTCTGCTTCCCACCAGCAGTGCACGAGGGTTCCTTTTTCTCCATATCCTCTCCAGCACTTGACTTTTGTTGAATTGTTGATGATAGCCATTCTGACAGGTGTGAGATAGTACCTCATTGTTGTTTTGATATGCATCTCTCAGATGATCAGTGACTTTTAGCATGTTTTCATATGTCTTTCCACCACTGTATGTCCTCTTTCAAAAAGTGTCTATTTAGGTCCTTTGCCCATTTTTTATTGGATTGTTTATCTTCCTTTTGTTAAGTTGTATGAGTTCCCTGTAAATTTTGGAGATTAAAACCCTTATCTAAGATAACATTGGCAAACATGTTCTCCCATGCAGTGGGCTTTCTTGTTGTTTTGTTGATGGTTTCTTTTGCTGTGCAGAAGCTTTTTATTTTGATGTAGTCCCATTTGTTTATTTTCTCCTGAGTTTCCATTGCCCTAGGAGCTGTATTAGTAAAGACATTGCTGCAACGTATGTCTGATGTTTTGCTGCCTATGGAGTCTTCTAAGATTTTTATGGTTTCCTGTCTTATATTTAATTCCTTTAACCATTTTGAGTTTATTTTTGTCTATGGTGTAAGTTGGTGATCTAGTTTCTTTTTTTTTTTTTTTTGCATGTATCTAACCAATTTTCCCAGCACCATTTATTGAAGAGACTGTCTTGAATCATTGTATGCTCTAGCCTCCTTTGTCAAATATTAATTGAGCATAATGGCTTGGGTCGATTTCTGGGTTCCTTGTTCTATTCCATTGGTCTATATGTCTGTTCTTGTGCCAGTACCAGGCAGTTTTGAGAACAGTGACTTTGTAATATAGTATGATATCTGGTATTGTGATCTCTCCAACATTGTTCTTTTTTCTCAGGATTGCTGTGGCTATTCAGGATCTTTTTTTATTCCATATGAATTTTTGGAGAGTTTGTTCTAGGTCTGTACAATATGTTGTTGCTATTTTGATGGAGATTACATTGAATCTATAAATTGTTTTGGGTAGTATGGATATTTTAATGATGTTGATTTCTACCAATCCATGAACACAGTATGTTCTTCCATTCGTTTATGTCTTCCTCTATCTCTTTTTTTCAATGTCCTGTAGTTTTCCGAGTACAGGTATTTTACCTCCTTAGTTAAGTTTATTCCTAGGTATCTTAATTTTTTTGGTACAATGGTAAATGGGATTGTGTTTTTGGTTTCTCTTTCAGTGAGTTCATTATTGGTGTATAAAAAAGTGATAGATTTCTGGGTGTTAATTTTGTATCCTGCTACATTGTCAAATTCATTTATTAAGTCTAGTAGTTTTTTGATGGAGTCTTTAGGGTTTTCTGTGTACAGTATCATGTCATCTGTGAATAATGACAGTTTTACTTCTTCTTTTCCAATTTGGATGCCTTTATTTCTTCTTCTTATCTAATCTCTATGGCTAGCACTTCCAGTACTATGTCAAACAGGAGTGGTGAAAGTGGGCATCCCTGTCTTGTTCCTGTTCTTAGGGGAAATGGTTTTAGATTTTGCCCATTGATTATGATGTTGGCTATAGGTTTGGCATATAAGGCTTTTATTATGTTGAGGTATGATCCCTCTATTCTCACTTTGCTGAGAGTTTTTATCAAGAAAGGGTGTTGGATTTTGTCAAATGCTTTTTCTTCATCAATTGATATAATTATGTAATTTTTGTCTCTCAATCTGTTTATGTTATGTATCACATTTATTGATTTGTGAATATTGTACCATCTTTGCATCCCCAGAATAAATCCCACTTGGTCACAGTGTATGATCTTTCTAATGTAATACTGGACCCAATTTGCTAGAATTTTGTTGAGGATTTTAGCATCTATGTAAACCAGGGATATAGGCCTGTAGTTCTCTTTCTTTGTGGTGTCTTTATCTGATTTTGGAATTAGGGTAATGCTGGCTTCATAGAAAGAGCTTGGAAGTGTGCCTACCTCTTGAATTTTTTTTTTGAGTAGTCTGAAAAGGATAGGTTTTAGTTCTTCTTTGAATGTTTGGTAGAACTTCCCTATAAAGCCTTCCAGACCAGGGCTTTTGTTTGCTGGAAGATTTTTTATTACTGTTTCAATTTCATCAGTAGTTATTGGCCTATTCAGATTTTTTTAATCTTCCTGATTTAGTTTTGGAAGCTTGTATTTTTCTAAGGATATGTCCATTTCATCTAGGTTGTCCAGTTTGTTGGAGTAGAGTTGTTCCTAGTAATTTTTTACAATCCTTTGTATTTCTGTGGGGTCTGTTATTAATTCACCTCTTTCATTTCTGATTTTGTTTATTTGGGTCCTCTCTCTCTTGGTTTCTTGGTGAGCCTGGCTAGGAGTTCATCAATGTTGTTGATCCTTTCAAAGAACCAGCTCTTGGTTCTGTGTGTGTGGTTGGTTTTGTGTATGTGGTTGTTTTTGTTTTTTTTAGTTTTGGGGTTTTTAGTTTTGGGGTTTTTTTTTTAGTCTCTATGTCATTTATTTCATTCTGATCTTTATTATTTTCTTCCTTCTGCTTATTCTGGGCTTTTCTTGTTGCTCTCTTTCTAATTCTTTAAGTTGTAGGGTTAGATAATTTTTTCTTATTTTTTGATGTAGGTCTGTAGAGCTATGAACTTCCCTCTCAGGACTGCTTTCACTGTGTCCCATAGATTTTGGATTGTTGTGTTTTCATTGTCATTTGTTACCCGGATGGTTTTTATATCTTCTTTGATCTCTTTGGTAACCCAATCATTGTTTAATAGCATGCTATTTACCTCCAAGTGTTTGATTTTTTTTCATTGTTTTTATTGTAGTTGATTTCTGATATTATGCCATTGTGATCTGAGAAGATGCTTGATAGGATTTCTATCTCCTTGAATTTGAAGAGACTTTGCATGTGTCCCAATATATGGTCTATCTTCAAAAATGTCCCATTTATACTTGAGAAAAATGTATATTCTGTATCTTTGAGATGAAATATTCTGAAGATGTCAATTAATTCCATCTGATCTAGTGAGTCATTTAGGATTGATGTTTCTTTGCTGATTTTTTATTTAGAGGATTTATCCAGTGATGTCAATGGGGTATTAAAGTCTCCTACTATGACTGTCTTGCTGTCAATCTCTCCCTTAATATCTTCCAGAAGGTTTTTTTTTATGTATTTGGGTGCTCCTGTACTGGGTGCATATATGTTTACCAGGGATATATCCTCTTGTTGAATTTCTCCCTTTAGTATTATGAAGTGGCCTTCCTTATCTCGTTATGGCCTTCACTTTGAGGTCTATTTTGTCAGATATAAGTATTGCTACCCAGCTTTTGTTTTTCATTTCCATTCACCTGAAATTTTTTTCCCATCCCTTTACTATCAGTCTGTGTGAGTCCTTTATTCTGAGGTGGGTCTCTTGCAACAGCAGATACTAGTATATGGGTCATGTTTTCTTATCCATTCAGCTACCCTATGTCTTTTGATTGGAGCATTTAACCCATTTACGTTTAACGTTATTATTGATAGGTACTTGTTTGTCGCCATTTTTATCCTTTATGCCTGTGTTCCTTCTCCCCTTCCTATTTCTTCTTTTTACAGCAGTCCCTTTTGCATTTCTTGCATTGGTGGCTTGGTGATAATAAACTCCCTTTGCCCTTTTTTGTCTATGAAGCTCCTTATTTCACCTTCAATTTTGAAAGATAGCCTTGCTGGATATAGTATTCTTGGATTCGGTCCCTTGTTTTGCATCACTTTGTATATTTCATTCCATTCCCGTCTGGCCTGATGTGTTTCTATTGAGTAATCAGTTGATAGTCTAATAGGAGATCCCTTATAGGTAACTTTCTGTCTCTCTCTGGCAGCCTTTCAGATTCTTACTTTGTTGTTGGTATTTGCCAATTTAATTATGATGTGTCTTGGTGTTGGTCTTTTTCAGTTCATCTTGTTTGGGACTCTGTGTGCTTCTTGAACTTGTGTGAGTTTTTTTCTTCCCAATATCAGGGAAGTTTTCTGTCATTATTTCTTCAAACACGTTTTCTATTCCTTGCTCAGTTTCCTCTCCTTCTGGCACCCCTATTGTGTGGATGTTGTTTTGTTTCGTGTTGTCCCAAAGCTATCTTAGGCTCTCCTCCTGCTTTTTAAGTTTTGTGTGCTTTTTTCCAGTTGCTGCTCTGCTTGGGTGTTTTTTCCTACCTTGTCTTCTAGCTTGCTGATGTGGTCCTCAGCTTCTTCTAGTCTACTGTTGATGCTTTCTATTGTGTTCTTTATTGCAGCTATGTCATTCTTCATTTCTTCTTGGTTCTTGTTCATTTCCTCTTGATTCTTACTCATGTTATTGAATTTGTCTTCCATCCTTTCCAGCATCCTTATGACCATTGCTCTGAATTATTTTCTGACAAATTGCTTGCCTCCATTTCGTTTACTTCCTTTTCTATTGATTCTTCCTTTTCTTTTGTATGGGGGCTGTTCTTTGTCTCCCCATTTTTTGCTCCTCTCAGGGTGTTTGGTTATGTGGCTCACTCTCTACCACGTTGTTAACTCGACAAGACACATCACACAGGGAATAAAACACGAATGTATTAATGACATTGATAACCCCAATAAAGGTGACCACCAGAGAAAAGAGAATTAGGAGAGAGAAAGGAGCGCAAAAATGATACTGAGAAAAGGAAAAAAGGTAAGAGAGAAAAGAAAAAGAAGAAAAAATGGGGGGAAATATACGTATATGGGGAGAAACCTCCACAAAACAAACAAATAAACCAAAAAATGCAAACAACAAACACCCATAAACATATAAAAGGGGGAAACTGAATCTGAAGAGGCAGAGCTTATTTCCAGAAGGTAAGGTAAAGAAATTGAATAAATGGGGGAATGGCCACAGTTCAGTATAGAGGAGGTAGAAAGAGAATGAGTGGAAAAGAAGAAAAGTAAAAATAATAAAAAATAAAAATAAAAAAATAAATGGTTTAAAAATTTTCTCCTTTCTTTAACTTATCTATCTATATATTCATCTATTTTTGGAAAAGGAGAATAGAGTAGAGAGCAAATAGGCTTAAGTTTGGTGAGTGAAACTAATTAAGCAATTAGGAGGAGAAGAGAGCAAGTGAGGAGAGGAAAAAACAAAAGCATAAGAGAATTGGCTAGCAAAGAAATAGAAAAGAGAAGCGTGTATGGACTTGGAGCAGGGGAGAGGAAATTAAATATATGAGTAAGCCAATAGAGACTACTCTAATAGTAACATGTCAATAAAGCAGATAAAGAGACCAATTTTTAACAAGGAGTAAAAAGATAGGAGAGAGAAAAACTAAAGCAGGAACAGAAGAGAAACAGGATGAAAAAGGGAGAAGTGAGGGAGAAAGGGTTGGCAAAAAGGAAAAAATGAAATAAAGTAAAATAATGATAAAAAATAAATAAAAATAGGATGTAGAACACTGATCAAGAAAAAATTAAAGGTTTAAAAAAGATGATAATAATAAAATAAAATAAAGAAAAAAAAATTTTTTTCCTTTTCATTTTTAAGTAAAAGATGAAAAAATAAAAAAGTGAAGTAGTGAAATGCCATTCGCTTCAGCTGAGTTTTAATGTCCCATGGGGGGCTGGTTTAAGTCCCCTCTCTACTGCTCTGTCTGCCATCTCTCAGCTTCCTGTTAGGTAGTCAGCACCATGTTGAAGTTCCCAGCAATCCACCACTCCTCTGTGTCTGTCTCCCCAGCTTTGGTTTCAGGGAGGCAGGACCAATCTGCCCGCTTTGTCTGCCTGCTTTCAGTCGTATTTACACAAGCGTCTATTTCTGACATGGGTTCTAGGTTGCAGTGTTGATGTATTAGTCTCTGGGACCAAATGGCCACTCAACCCACTCCCCAAGGCCTCCCTGGGGGTATTCAGAATCCTTGTTTTCTGCACAGCTCGAGGTTAGGTGTGACTATGTTGCTAGGAGGGGCTGATTCTTCAGGAGAAAAATAGCTTTTTAGGGTTGGAGGGATTGGACTGTCTCAGAGCTGGATTCCTGGTCGTCTCTCCCTGCTTTGCTTCCCAGCCTCCACAAAATCACCTCCACCTGCATAGCAGCCTCGGAGAGTGTTTGTAATTGAAAGATCCTATGTACTGGGATTAGCGAGTAAAAGCTAGGAAAATATAAAGACAGAGCAACCACACCGCAGCACGTTTCTCTCATCCAGCACTGCACAGCTAGTGCAGAACTTCAGGCTGCCTTTCTGGGCGCAGCCTCACATGACTGTGGACTTAGATCTAGAGTCCCTGGCTGCCAGCAGCACTGTGGACCCCCTTCCACAGTCTAGTGTTACATGTGTCCCCAAGGGATGCAGACTTGGTGCAGCACAGTTTCCTTCTGATCCTCTGGTCCCGGTGGTTGTGCGTCTCACTCCAGCCCAGATCCCTGATCCTACTGCTCTCCAGGTGTCCTCTGTCCTTTTCAGCCATGGACTGTCTCACCAGCTGTGTTTAATTTACCAATTCCGGGTGGATGTTATTTGATTTAGTTGTTTCTTCTATCGTCTCCATGAGAAAGGCCAGGACATGTCCACCTATTCGGCCGCCATTTTGTCTCTCCCCCACCCCCAACCCCGTCTGTCTTTTTAGTTGTTGTTTATTTAGTCTAATGTATGATAAAAAAATTTTTTAATGTTATTACAAACTTTTTTAAAACATTACTTGTTTTTAAATATACCTTTGTACATACATGATAATTATAGTCATTCCCTTTTAATTTTTTATCTCTAAATTTTTATTTCATAAATACTTATTTAAAGAAATCAAGAAATCTAGTTACTGTGTTGAAATTTAAAATAATAGAGCTAAATCTAAACAATACCATCAAAACAATTTAAAATATTATTGATTAGATTACCTTAGCTAATAAATTATTAAGAATTTTATTTACACACAAAAAAATATTTCACCAATTATTTTACAACAAATTTATGGTTATCTTAAGACAAAGTTTAAGACTTAGAACCACAAAAGTCGAACATTTACAACTATTTTACTCTTATTTTGTCCCAAACTATTACTTCTTATCAAGGAAGGGGTGAGGGAGCCAGCATGGGGATTAAGGGAATGTGGAAACACAAATCACTATCTATTACAAGACCTTTATTTTTAAAAATCCCTCATGTGTATCATATATTGATAGAAACACAAAGACTAAAAGAATGAGCCAATGCTGGTATATTCAAACTCCATTAGAGTTTTCTTTGGTAACCAAATTAAAGATATATTCCACAAGCTTAGACTACAAGATGCTCCAAACTGTGACCCCAACCCTCCTTCTCTGACTTTATCCTCTATATCTCCCCCCCAAATACCCTTCAGTCCAACATACACAAATTATTTGGCATTCCTGACATGCTCCAGGCCTTCCCACTCATCTCTACACATTAAAACCTTGCCCTGCCCTTCCTTCAAGACCCACTTCAGACACCATTTTCTGCATGATGCCCTTTCTAATAGCTCTCACTTGGGTACAGTTTTTCCTTTCCTTCTATTTTCAGATACGTTTCTTCTGTTCTGTGGCACTTAGCTTGTTTCATATAGCTTGATAGTATAGTGTAGTGTGTATTTAACATCTCTGATAGAATTGTAAGATCTTTTAAGAGTAAAGACTTTGTTCAATTAAATGGTCCTTCCCAATAGTTCTTATTCAACATTTAAAACATAACTCTTTAACGCCTACCATGTTGCAGGCCCCATACTGGGTTCTAGAGAAAGAATGTTAAGCAGTCAGGAAGTGGTCCCAGCCCTAACAGAGCATATGACATCCAGCGGAGGATAGAGAAAAGAAAATAGAAAATGAAACTAAAGTGGGACACATAGTGTTAGAGCAAAGCATAGTAAAAGTACCAACCAGTCTAGATTGAAGGAGAGGAGACATACTGTTCCAGGCTGAAGGAACAGAGTTAAGAAAGAGCCTAGAGCTCTGGCTGGTTTTCTCAGTGGTTAGAACATCGGCCCGAAGGGTGGCAGGTTGGATTCTAGTCAAGGGCACATACCTTGGTTACAGGTTTGACCCCAGCCCAATTGGAGCCGTGTGCAGGAGGCTACAAATTGATGTGTCTCTCTCACATCACATTGATGTTTCTCTCTCTCTCTCTCTCTCTCTCTCTCTCTCTCTCTCTCTCTCTCTTCTTCTTCTTCTTCTTCTTCTTTCTCCTCCTTCTCCTCCTCCTCCTCCTCCTCCTCCTCCTCCTCCTCCTCCTCCTATTCCTCCTCTTCCTCCTCCTGTCTCTAAAAGTCAACATAAAAAACATCCACAGGTGAGGATTTAAAAAAAAGAAAAGAAAAGAAAGAGCTTAGAGTTGAGAGTACATGGTGGTTGCAAAGAGCTGAAAAAGATAGCTGAAGCATAAAACAGAGGCTCTGAGGATGGAAATACAGGCAGGGGTATGTCATCAAGGCTCCATAAGCAAGGCTAGGTGTTTAGACTATTCTGAGGTCACTAGACATTTTAAGCACACATAATTTGATCAGAAGTGACACTGATGCTTACAGAAAAAAAAATCCATATGTATTAGCTTATCCTATATAATAAGAGCCTGATATGCTAAGTGTCTGGTCATCTGGTTGTCCGTTCAACCAATCAAAGCGTAATATGCTAATGATATGCTAAGGCTCAACCTCTCTCTGTGACATGCACTGACCACCAGGGGGCAGTCAACCAGCCGACCAGTCGCTACGACATGCACTAACCACCATAGAGCAGACGCTCCAACTGGTAGGTTAGCTTGCTGCTAGGGTCTGCTGATCAGGACTGAGTGAGATGGGCTGGACATGCCCTGGAGCCCTCCTGTGGTCCCTCCCCAGCTGACCAACCTCCCACATCCCTCCCCAGCCCCGATTGTGCACCAGTGGAGTCCCTCGGCCTGGCCTGCGCCCTCTCGCAATCTGGGACCCCTCGGTGGATGTCGGAGAGCTGGTTTTGGCCTGATCCTGCAGGCCAGGCTGAGGGACCCCACTGTTGCATGAATTCATGCACCGGGCCTCTAGTTTCTTAATAAATGGATATTGGTTTATTAATACTCTGTCTCAAACTAAAAAGATTTGATGTAGCTATAATATTGATTTGCCATACAGTATATACAAATTAGCTTATTTCCACTTTTAAGGAGTGTTTTCAAAATACAAGAAATGTTGACACCAAAATCAAGGATGCATAAAGCCTGGGCACATTTCACGGAAAGAAAAAGAAAAGGGCTAGCCACATAGATGATTGAAACATAACAGTACCATGTGATAAGCTTGTTACATTTTCTGTAAGGTATGTAACCTTGGCCTTTGTGAAGAAGATACATTCTTTAAATCTTTGTCATATTTTTCTATAATACCAAAGCACTCATTAAAAGCCTTTAAGCCATAGACATAAAGAGAGATACATTCTACATTTTAAAAAATTAAATATTTTACCTTCCAGAATTCCCCTTGAGGAGAAGATTACTTTGGGAGAAGAGAAATACTTTGATAAATTGTTTACCCACCCCAAGAGCCTACTCAATTAATGAAAAAAAAATTACTAAAATGCTTCCCCAATGTAGAATGGAAGGAAAAGAACTCAGTTGCCCTAAGAAGAGAAGGGATAAGAAGAAGATAAGGCAAAGGAATAATGAGGAGAGATGAGGCAGCAGCAAAAGGAAGTGATACATGTATAATTCTATACTATAACTCGTCTTCAGAAAAAATAATTAAATTCACAAAATCTTGGTGTATTTTTTTTATAACTGAGAGGGAACCCAAGTGTTATGTCCAAGTGGAATAAGGCAAAACAGGGATAGAGAATATAGGCAGGCATATAAACAAGCGAGATCAGAATGCTTTAGATGACACTGAATTACATATATTTTGCAATAGGTCAAAATGTCAGATTATTTTATACAAAATAAAGTCTTCTGGTTGCTGGTAATGATAAGGTGAATAGTACTTTTAAAAGAAAAAAAATAAAGAAATAGTTATGCGTACATGTTTTGAGATTTTGAAATATACTTGTTGGAACTTTCTCAAAGATATAAATCAGAACAGAAGACGGACCTCCCATAGGTTCTCTATGTAAATAAAGGAAACTGTTGAAAGTAGATATTCTTTCTGCTTGCTGAAGTGGTATCCAAGGTTTAGCAGATTGTGAAGCAGCTACATGTTTATCTACTGATAATTTCCACATCAGGCTATTATGAAGATTCATGAATTTCAGGAGGATATATATCAAGCCCATAGAAAACCAATGCACCTGCCAAAAGGGGTCATATGGCTTACTGATAAATGTTGATACATAGTAAAACACAACATTTTTCTTTTCATTCAGCTACTTGATCTAAATGGCATTTCCAAGTTAAATGGTAGAATGGGGGAAGTCACTGTTTTAATCAGAAAACTTAATATAGAAATATCGAATTCAGCCCAGCTGGCATGGCTCAATGGTTGAGCTTCAATTTATGAACCAGGAGGTCTCCATTCAATTCCCAGTCAGGACACATGCCTGGGTTGTGGGCTTGATCCCCAGTAAGGGGCATGCAGGAGGCAGCTGATCAATGATTCTCTCTCAGCATTGATGTTTCTACCTCTCTCTCTCTCTCCCTTCCTGTCTGAAATCAATAAAAATAAAAACAAATTTTTGATCTTTATATCCAAATCATAATTGTCTCTGAAATCAATACAAATATATTTCAAAGAAATATCGAATTCAAATATAATACATACCAATAGACCATCCAAAAGAGAGCAGCAGTTGAACTTGTGGACATTTGGATGAAACTTGACCTGAATCTTGGAAGAGTCCTTTCTCTTAATTTTCTTTTTTTTTTTCCTTTTAAACATTTATTTATTTACTGTACAAAATATTTACACAGTCATTGCAACTGTCTGGCCCTTTTGCCTGGCCTGAAAATTTGCAGCAGGGCTTGGTCTCCGCTGAAGTTCTAGAGACATGCCAATGTTCTCCGTGGTGTTCACTTTGTATCTGGTCTCCTTCAAAGACACCGAAGGCCAGGAGGTTAGCTGACCCCCAAAGTACCTGGGCCACAAGGACATAAATAAAAGAACTGGCCAAAATAAGAAACGTGAATAGAAAATTGCCCGAGAAGTAACACACACTACTTCTCTCCGACACACTGTACCTTTCCCCACACTGGCTAGTACCAAAGCAGGATTAGAAAAGGAAAAAAAAAAAGGTAAAAGAAAGGCTCCAAAGAGCAAAGATACATTTAAACAGTTAGGAGAGAGGATAAACTGGAAGAATAGAAAAACCACAACAGTACCAAAGGGTTTTGTTAAACAAAGGCCCTGGGGCTCAGGACCCCCACAGGGATGCAGCTGCCCCAGCTGGGCAGTGGCGGTGCCCAGGATGCTTTGAAAAGTGCTATGACCAGAGTTTAAAATGACAGGTCTAGCCAAGAAAATCAAATCGAGCTCCAGCGTCAGTCTGTGGAGAGCTGCTGGAGGGTGAAAGCAGAATCCAGAAGAGGAATAACTGCCAAAGACAGCAGAACCAGCCCCCGGGCCCCCCGCGGGAAACCCCTCTCTGGGCCGAGGGGCAGCATCGTGTTTCCCAGGGTGATGACAAAGCTTGCCTGTACATATCCCACGGGAAACACTGGGGCAAGCAGCAGCACCTTGTCCTGGTCCCTGAGGAGAGCAGTGACCATGTGGCATGCAGTGCCCTGTGGTGTAGAGGCCCTGACACTGGATCCTGGCCCCCAAGAATGAGTGAGGTCAGCACCCACACCAAGAAGGACAAATGACGACTGCGAAGGAGTGAGTTCAGGCATTAACAGCAGCAGCTCAGAAGGGCTTGTTCCTTGTGATCTCTGGGAGCAGGAGGGCTCAGACTTGCTTCCAGGAGGCCAAGGCAATGCCACAGTCCTGCCTCCTCTCTGGACTCTGTGTACTTGCTGGTTTTGGCGATAAAGATGGCTTGTAATAGTCTCAGACTTGAATGCCCCATTGGGAATAGTAGCTTGCTACAAAGCCTTCTTAAAAACAGACATGTGGGACAGTTGATGAGGTTTTGCGTCTTGCAAATGTTTTCATTCAAATTGTAATGTTGCCATCCTCCAAGAGACGACAGCAGGTTCTCCTCAATCATCACACAATAGTGAACCTAATTTATCTTCCTCCCTTCTTAGTTCCCCTTGGTGGTAACTGAGGGAGTGAAGGGAAGTAACTGGGGCAGCTAGGTGTTTACTGCCTGACATATCTCCTGTTCCCAGTATCCTGACCCAAAGGACCTGTGAAAACACTTGAACTGTTGGTCCCCTTCCCTTGCCCCAGTGCTGCCAGAGAACACCAAGCAAAGAGAGAAGCAGGGATCACTGGCATGCTATTCTTACGGTCCCAGTTCCTTGCTCCAAAATTTTCTTCAGTAGAAAGCAAAAGAATCCCAGCTCTTAGCAGACTGTATAACTCGAAGGCAGGTGACCAGACCCAGCCACACCTCAGCGTAAAGAACAAACTTAGGGACAAGCATCAGTAGTCTTCAAGCCAGCCATATGCCTAGACACGCCCCCAACCTTAAAGGAGAAGCAGAGTTAGCACTGGAGGCCACAGCCCAGCTATCTTTCACATGCTTAGGTCTGCTTTTCTCACCGGCTCAAACTCAAGAAAAAGCTTAGAATTCTTTAGAGATTAACGACCATTTCCAGAAACGCCTGCAGGGAGAGCTCCTTTTCCAGTTCGGAACCACAGAAAGATCCATGTGTGCTCAGTCCCCATCAGAGGTAGTCCAGGGCCAATGCCCATGCCTGCCGTTGTGCAGAGGGACAAAACCAAAGACTGCGCATGTGGGCCTCTTCCTATCGGTGCTTCTCCTGGCTCCTGCTGAGAAGAGGCAATCACCCTGCCCACAAGAAGGACTCACAGACCTCAGGTCAAGTAATGAGGGCCACAGAGGGACCCCGAGGAGCATAAGCAGAGGAGGATAGCAAGGCGAGGGCACCAGCTCCCCAATGAGAGCTGAGCCCTTTGTGTAATCTCCTTCAGCTAATGAGGCAGCTCCCGCCACTGAGATCTCCTAAGAACCAAGTGGAATTACAGCAGCACGGTCCTCTTCTCGTGACTCAACGAGTAGCTCAGAATACATATCATGCCAAAGTGGCCTGTGGGGAGAAGATGGACAGGAAGGGGGTGAGGGAAGGACAAGGCCTGTAGGTGACCAAATACTCCAGACACTGGGGAGCATGCAGCAGCTTCTGGCTGATGGTTATGTGTTCTGTTAGCATCAGTGGTTATGATGTCTATTGTGCGCACCCAGATGCTCCAGAAAGCACAGGAGCCAAGAGGATGGCAGGAGAGTGGTCAGAGCATGCCAGAGCCCTCACAGCCCTCGCTGATGGCCAGCTGCAGCATCCTGTGCACCTCTTCATACGAGTCATACGTAGGGAGGCACAGCTGGTTAAAACATGTGTGTGCAGTTGGTAGCGTGCTGTGGGTCGGAGCAGCAATAATCTGGAATGAGGGACAGAGGGCCGCAAAGCCTCCGGGTGGCAGCTGAGAGGAGCCTGTTGTGAACTGAAGCAGCCGAGCCAACTCCTCCTGGGTCAAACTGGAAACTACAGTCCAAAACCACCTCATGACCTTTTCTCTGAAATGCCATGAGCCACCAACGACCATTGCATGGGCTTTGAAATCAGCCACACTGATGTCCCCAGTCCCACACATCAGTAGCTCAAGCTCATTTTCATCAAAAATAGCCAAAAGGTTCTCAGGGACCAACTCATTCAGGCCTTTCAGGAAATGTTCCACCTCCTCTTTCACTTGACTGGCCAGCCGATATTGGGCCAGCAAATTTAAATAGAAGATTTTATTCGCATTAGTGACTGGGGTTTGAGCTCCGCCTGTCATGAGTTCAACAACCTTATCCAATTGACCTGATTTGTTATATTTCTCTTCTGCAAAGACCAGCTCCATCTCACTCATGTCATTGTTGAGGATAAAACAAACTTTAGATTTGTAGAATTCTGGGTCATCCGTTTCAAAGTACTTGTAATGCATACGTAGTCCTATGATTTGGGCCAAGAAAGAACGGGTGAAGCGAGCGCGGACCAACTGCTTGTAGGCTCCTCCTAGAGAGGACTCATAGAGACACTTGCCCATGAGCCGCCCTGCAAACTCATACATCTTCAAGCGTAGATGAGGGGGGTGGTTAGGGTTAGGGTGCACTAATGCTTGGTTGTTGTCACTGAATCGGGTAAAGAGCTGATTGGTGGTATCAAATAGTGCTTTGCAGATTAGCTCAAACCATTCCCGGCGAGGCCCTCCCCAGTCCAGAGCTTCTTCATCCTGGAAAACCACTTCAAAGTTCTTGCTCCAATCTGAGATGGAGAAATTCCGAGTGGCTTTCAGAGACGATTCCAACAAGGCATGTCTGCTGACCTTCAGGGTGACTTTGGAATGTGGTCTTTTCATATGTACCTGCCGAAGCTCTCGCTGGAAAAAGTTCACCTTGTCCTGAAAGGTCTCAGAGCCTCCTATGTTCTTATGGAGGGAACAGATGAAAGTGGCTGCGAGGATGTTCCTCTCCTTACAGCTGAGCTCCACAGGAGGCTGAATGCCATCATCTACCATCAGTGTAAGGAGCTTATGGACAGGGTCGGGGCCAAGGTACGAAAATTTGGTTCCTGGGCACACTCGGAAGGTATAAAGGCGCCAGGGAATGATCTTCAGGTAGAACTCCTTCACTGAGAATTGCTTCTCGGGGGTGTGACACTCAGAAGGTGAATCTTCGTCTTCCTCCTCAGGAGCCATGGAAGGCCGGCGCTGGGAAGAGCTCATGTGCATGGGTGGGAGGTGCCACGGTGTGCTGGTGCAGTTGGCAGCATTATAAAGATAAGCCTCAAAGTAAATGCTCACTCCTGAGGTGGACACATTGCGTTCAACAATATTCTTTTCATTCTCACTTAGGACAATAATGTCAAATTCGCCGTTATGGATTGGCTGATTTTGGTACAAAATGCAGGCATGGAAGCAGCCACGAGAATGCAGGGTGAGTCGCAAGAAGACCTGGCAGGTCTGTCTGTTGGAGGTCACTGACTTCTCAAATGAGACACCAGTGTGCTCTTCTTCTTGGGGACCGAGCTCATGAATGGACAAACTGTAATTGTGCTCATCTCTCAAGGACGTGGAATTGTTGGTAGGGTTGTCATACTCATCTCGGGGCACTATTTGAAGGGTGTGTGGCTGCCCACAGGTCAACACAAGAGTAGAAAAATGGCACACAATTTTGGTCTTGGAAGGAACCACCATTCCAGGCTGAAAAATCTTGTAGTAGGGACTGTAGGCCACATTTAATCCACCAAGCTTCACTGAGATTTCATAACGCCCAGCCCTGCGCACAGTGAAGGCCACCTTGACCACATTGGAACTGGGCTCCTGGAGGACTTCCTGGGTCACTGGAATTTCCACTGCTAGCTCAACATGAGAGATGTGAACTCTTAGTCCCACAGGCCGATGTGCAGGGAAAGGCTGCCCGTTCTTATAGAATAAATGCACTCGGAAGGCCATGCTGTGGCCCACCTCATAGGGGTCCTTCCAATCCCAGGAGACTTTGCAAGACCGGGGATCCAGGTAATTTCCCCGCACATAGTCATAAATAGTCCGGTCCCCTCGGCGCTCACGGTCCTCATTCTGGAGGAAGCTGACTACACGTGCAGCGAGCTCGAAGAGGAACTTAATTGTGAAGAAGAATGCAACCACAGATACTGTGATTCCACCAATAACGTAAAACATCAGGTCCCTTCAATGCCAACAGACAGCCGAGGATCACAGCTGCAGCTTTAAGCGAGGGCCCATGTTCTAAGAACCAAGTGGAGCACTTCTATTCACCAAAGCAGGTAACTTGGCCCTTTCACCATGTCTTCAACTTCCACAAGATAGAAAATAGCCGCAAGGTCAACAAAAAGTGTCTGTCCATCAGACCTTCATTGAGGGTGCGTCAAAGAAGCAATCAATGTTTCTGGAACGAACTGGGTGACTTCCAGAGTGGAGAAATATAACCCCCAAATATATCATTCCTGGGCTTCTCTCTAGTGCAAGGCGCAATCAACTGCCAAAGGATGCATCTCTTCTGCTGTCTCAGGATCCCCACAAGGGATCCAAGTGCAGATCTCCACCCTCTCTTAATTTTCACTCATACTAAAATGTCCATCTGAGAAAAATAAGGAAGGACATAAACTGTGTGTTTACAAAGATAATCCTTGTAATAGTAGCATTGCAGAGAAGAGTATAGTCTTTTTTTCAACATTCTATAATAGTTTTATGCAATGTTCAAATTACTTGTTTGTGGACATATAGTAGAAATTTCCAGGGAAACATCTGGGAGCAAGTTTCTTTCTGGAAAATTTTTTCACTAAGAATATAATGTCCTTAATGTTTTTAGGATTACTCAATTTTTCTCTTTTATTTTGATACAGTTTTGAAAAGTTATTATTTTTTAGGAATTAGTACATTTTATCCATTTTTATTTATTAGCATAAAATTATCCATAGTGTCCTCTAAATTTCATATATATATATATATATATATATATATCAATAATTGTGTCCTTTTTAATTTCTGATATTTATAGTTGTGTTTCACTTCTATTCTTCTATCAGTCTTGCCAGAGGCTGTCTATTTTGTTAGTATGTTTTTTAATCAATAGTTAATTAGTTGGTATTCTCAAAGTTTGTTTTTACTCAATAACTACTGCTCTAACCTTTATTGCCCCCTTTTTTATATTTGTCTTCTGCCTTCCATTGCTATTGATGAAAAGTGGCAGACACCCTCACTGTGACTGTTTTGAATATCATTAGTCTTTTCTCTTTGATTTTTTGAGATCTCTTTATCTTTCTGTTCAGGTTTACATTTATATGATTAGGTGTGGATTTGGTTTCCCTTTGGGGGATTTGTTAATCTTTTTAAATCTATGAATTAATGCCTTTTACTACTTGGAAGAAATTCTGATTCATTGTATTTTTTAAATAGAACTTATTTTACAATAGATTTATTTTTACAGAATATTTTGGAAGAGTTTTTATATATTCCACACCTAGTTCTCTCTATTATTAACATCTTTCTTATTATATTTGTCACAAAAAAATGAGCCTTGACTTACGAGTTTAAGTATATGAAACTAAAATTCTAAGATTTTTCAGATTTCCTTACTTTTATCTAATTTTATTTTCTGTTTCAGGATCCCATTCAGAATACCAGACTGTATTTTGTCCTGTGTTTCCTTACCCTCCTCTTGGCTGTGACAGTTCCTCAGGCATGACTTCCTTCAATGACCTTGACAGTTTTTGAAGAGTACTGGTCAGGTATTTTGCAGAATCTCCCTCAATTGGGACTTACTTGATATGTTTCTTATTATTAGACCAGGGTTGTGATTTCTTAGCAGGAAGATCACAGAGGTACAGTACTATTTTCATCACATAATAACAAGGGTCCATATCATCAATATTACTTATCATTGTTGTTGTTAACCTTGATCAGCTGGCTGAAATAGTTTGTTAGCTTTCTCGGTTGTAAAGTTACTCTTTTCTCCCTCCCAAACTGTACTCTCTTGGAAGGAAGTCATTCTGTGCAGCCCACACTTAAGGACTGAGGAGTTATACTCTATCCCTAAAGTCAGGGTAACTATATAAATTGTTTGAAATTATTTTGCATGGGAGATATGTATATTTTCCCTCATTTATTTATGTACTCAATCATTTATTTATATCGGTATGAACTCATAGCTATTTTACACTTTGAATTACAATCCATTATTACTTTACTAGAGGCCCGGTGCACAAAATTTGTGCAGGGGGTGGGGGGAGGTTTCCTCAGCCCAGCCTGCACCCTCTCCAATCTGGGTCCCCTCGGGGGATGTCCAACTGCCGGTTTAGGATCGGGCCTAAACCGGCAGTCGGACATCCCTCTCACAATCCGGGACCACTGGCTCCTAACTGCTCACCTGCCTGCCAGCCTGATTGCCCTTAACTTACCCCCCTGCCAACCTGATTGCCCCTAACTGCCTCTGCCTACCAGCCTGATTGCCCCTAACTGCCCCCCTCCTGCCAACCTGGTCGCCCCTTACTGCCCCCCTCCCACCGGCCTGGTCGCCCCTTGCTGCCCCCCCTGCCAGGTTGGTCACCCCCAACTTCCCCCCCCAACCGGCCTGGTTGCCCCAACTGCCCACCCCCCACCGGCCTGGTCGCCCCACGCAGCCTGCTATTTGGTCATTACTGTTACTGTGATGGCATCCCAGACAATTTGCATATTCCTCTATTATTAGTATAGATTTATTGTGTTGCTCAAATTGCTTTAGCTTTGACCACTGTGAACTCTTTTTGTTGGCTCTTGTGTCCTTTAGACTTACCAAAGCATTGTGGTTTGCTTAAGTGTTTTATCTGGTTTTGTCTTGTCTTGTTGAGCATGTCCTTATTT
>NW_005871078.1:5759759-5809119 GCF_000147115.1 Myotis lucifugus
GATTCAGACTCATTTTGTACATTTCCTGTCCCAGTTCTAGAAGGCGGACTTCTCCAATAAACCTGCATTCCTTTCACTAAAGAACAGAAACCAAGTTGGGGGTGCTAGGTGCACTCATTGTTACTATGATGTCATTGTTTTTCGCTCTATCTCTTGACAGACCAAGGAAATATATATTATATGTACCAGTCATTATATCTTATTAATGGGCTTTAGCAAAAGATTTCCCATATACCCCTTGCCTCCACACTTTCATAGCCTCCCCAGTTATCAACATCCCCCACCAGAGTGTATATTTGTCTTCTGCCTTCATTGTTAACAATCAATGAACCTACATTGACACATCGTTATCATCCAAAGTCCATAGTTTACATTAGAGTTGACTCTTGATGTTACATATTCTATGGGTTTTGATAAATGCATGACATGTATCCACCAGAAAGAATAGTTTTACTCCCCTAAAGTCCTCTGTGCACTGCCTATTTATCTCTCCCTGCCCTCCCTTAGCTCCCACGCAGGAATCATTGGTCTTTTTACTGTATCCATGTCTTTGCCTTTTCCAGAATGTCATATAGTTGAAATCATACAGCATATTGTTCTATAGATTGGCTTCTGACATGTGGTAATGTGCAGTCACATCTTTTTATTGCTTGATAGCTTATTTCTTTTTAGCACTGAATAATATTCATTTGTCTAAAGTACCACAGTTTGTACATTCACTGACTGAAGGACATCTTAGCTGCTTCCAGGTTTTGGCAATCATAAATAAAGCTACTATAAACATGTGTGTGAAGGTTTTTGTGTGGGTGTAAGTATTCAACTCATTTGGATAAATATCAGGAAGCACAGTTGCTGAACTGTATGCTAACAGAAACTTCCAAACTGTCTTACAAAGGAATTGTACCATTTTGCCTTTCTACCAGCAATAAATGAGGGATTCTGTTGCTCCACATTTTTGCTTGCATTTGGTTTTATCAATGTTTGGGGTTTTCTAATGGATTTGTTGTGGCATCTCATTGTTGATTTAATTTGCAGTTCCCTACTGACGTGATTTTGAGCAATTTTTTATGTTTTATTTGCCATCAATATATCTTATTTAGTGAAGTACCTATTAGATCTTTTACCTATTTTTTACTTCAGCTGTTTATTTTATTGTTGTTGGCTTGCAAGTGTTCTTTGTATATTTTTGGATAATAGTCCTTTATGTGATAGGATTTTTTGCACATGCTTTCTCCCATTCTGTGTCTTGCCTTCTCATTCTCTTGTCTGTTTTCAAGAGCAGAAGTTTTTATATTAATGAAGTTTGGCTTATTAGTTATTTCTTTCATGGAACATGCCTTTCTATTTTTAGACATTGCTTTTTCCTATTTGTGTTCTCCTCCTGTGGCACAAATATATAAATGCTAAGCTTTTTACTGCCTTTTCCATCTTTTATATTTCTTTTAGAACTTTCAAAGCTTTGTCGCTCTGTGCTACATTTTATGTTGCCTGTGTGTAGTTATTTTAAATTGCAAGATACTCAGTTTCCATGGAATTTTATTTGTGGAAAATATTTATATTCTCAGACTTTTCTTTCATCTACCTAGTTCTATCTAGGATGACTCTAAGTTTTCAGAATGAAGTTTTTAAAAGTACACAGAAATTATAAATTCAGGCTGAATACAAATGAGATATTTAGTGCCAAATTCTTAGTGGGTTGTTGTTTCTTTTAATTTTGGCTTCTACTCAGCACCAAGTTCAAGGCAATAACTATTTCTTTGCCACATGAAAGGAACAAGTGTTTGATTTATTTCTAGTTCACCTTTATAATGACTCTGATGTAGTAGAATCTTAGAAATATTAGAGGAATATATTCTATTAAGCTCACCAATTTGGTGGCGCCCTGGATTTTATCTCATATATCAGGTATCTAGCCAGGCCATGCAAAGCAAAACTCAATTGTATAAAGCTTACCAAATGCTTTGAAGTTCTGTGCTTAGTGAATGTAAGTTCTGTGCTTAGTTCTGTGCTTAGATCCTTTCTGGATCTTACTTTCACTAGTTTTTTTTTATTTGTGGTACACAAAAATTACTTCCATGAAAGATCACCAATTCATTATGATTATTGAAATTATTTGATCCATAATTTTGAGGGTTTTTCAGCAAAAAAAAGACCAACTTAGGGGCCTAATACAAATTTCCCACTCAGTTTTTCTACTTCTTTTCTCACTAGTAGCCCAGCATCAAGAGCAAATTCTAGAGAAATGTAATACACTTACCTTTCCAATAGTTCCAAACAGGGGCAAGCAAAGGCTTTAATATCAGTAGAGTCCCACTAAGTTTTTCAATAAGATTTAAGCTCCCTCACTTCTTGCTATTTACCCCCCCGCCTTTTCATTCTAGAAAAAGGTGCTCAGCATCTCTGCAATTTCATCATTTGACTTATGGCATCTAAAATATGTTATGTATTTTTACAGAACCTACTATTTTTTAAAAAGCACTAAAAAAAGAACATAAAAACATTTCTTAACCCGTATAAAATAATTTCTTCACAAGGCTTGAAACGTTGCTGACAACTGGTCTGGAAAACATAAGCAGAATGAATGATTGCTCAATCTCGGAGTATAAAGAGGCATTTTAAAAGAAACCCCAATATTTACTACAGCATGGTTTCTTCCACTCATTTTCAATGGCTACAAAGAAAATCTGCAGAATTCTTCCCATTTTTTCTTTGTTTTGCTATAGAGGAAAACAACCCCCTGGATTCCAAAGACCCTTTAGCTGGATTATTGGTTATTTTATTTGTCAAACAGAAATTGAGACTTTGAAATCTTTATTTTTTTCTAATCTGCCTCTTAGAAAAAAATATTTAGCATAATCGTTATGTCTCAATAATTATTTCTCAATAGGCTTGTTGTTAAAGGACTACTTAGGATATTGCCACTTTTGCTAAGCTGTAGAAAAGTCAATATATTTTGACATCTATCTAGGTAACCAAATATGGGCATCACTTTATTACTCTAATAATGATGATTTCACAGTTATCACAAAGTTGTTATTGCAGTTTATTGATCCTCAGGCCAACCAGCAAAAACAAAGTTAAAAGCCAGGCCCTATAAAAATCTTTCAAATGGCCCCCAAATTAAACCAGCCTTATAATTTTATATGACATAAAACATGAAGCCAAATTTGACAGACAGTAAGCCATCTATCAAAGTTTATGTCCTCGCTTCCAGTGGCAAGAACTAGTGAGAGTGGCCAGGATGGGGAAGGATTACAGAGAGATGCAGGATATCATTAGAGCAAAGAGCTTGCAGGTGATGAGCAGAAGAAAAAAAGATAGGAAATAGCCATAAAGTAAATCGTGGCTGGACAAAGCTGCTTTTGTTCTTTAATTGATTGTCCCTCCTATTTTTCTCCTCTTGGGCTTTACCTCTATCCAACCAGCCAAGTGTGCTTTAGCCTAGTGAAGCAAGGTGAAGTTGCTAACAAGGATCCTCTAGGCATTTTTTTTTCATCAAAAAGCACACACCTAGTGAGAATGAAAAGGTTTCTAAGCATTTTTTGTAACATTCATGGGGAACATCTCTTGCATAAAAGAGAGCCTTTAGATAGCAAAAAGTTTGAGAGAGAACCTGCACCCTCTTGCTGGGAAGAGCCCTGTGAGTATAGAGGTTGATTCCCATCTGAGGAAACATAAACTTCAACAGCCTTGCAAAGATCCCCATGGCCTCAAGTATGACACTGATGGGGTGGAAAGAGCCAGGTCCTGAAGAGGTCAGGCAATAGAAGCAAGGGTGTCTCAGGCACAATCTGCATAGATTGATGGCCAAAGGATCAGAAGGGATGACATAGATCTCAGGAGAGATTCCTGTGGACCTGATATTGAGAGACAGACACACCTCCACCAGCCACCAAAAGCTGGACATGATAGACACCACCTTCCCACTGCATCTTAGTTTTCACATGGTGAAAGGAGAAGAATCCTATATTTATGGAGATTGTTTCTTTTCCTATGTCAAAATGGGGCATAAAATAAATTAAAATGAATTGTGTTTTTAGAACAAAATTATTTTTTTCACATCTTAGTTGATAAGTAAGATTTGTATCTTCACAGCATTAAAAGTAGATATTAATCCTTTTTATCCAAAACACATGGCATCATGTAATAAACCAATGACACACCAATGAGAGAAGTCATTTTGTAAAATGTGGTAACAGAGAATTCACTGTCATTTTATCACCACACTGGTATTTCTTGTACCAAAAGTACCACAAATAGACTGACAGTTCTGGAAGTCTCTCTTAGTGACAGAGTTTTGAAAAACTGTGAAAATAGACTAATTTCAGAGTTATTGGGCAGTGACAGTTATTGTAGAAAGAAAAAGTGGTTTGAGATGGAATAAAGTCAATCACCAGAATGAAGGCCATGAAAGTGATAAATGTCCCTGTCTGTATGTTGGATGGACAGTTCCCTTGGAAGTCCTGCTTAGGAGTTGAATATTTTAAAGAAGAAGAATTGGTTGTTATTATTAGAGTAGGTGATATATGTAAATGAAACGTTGAGAATAATAAAAGCTACATTTATTGTATAACTGCCATGCCCAGGGAAAGTAGATAGAACCAGAATGTGTGTTGGCTTTATCTGCTGATTTTAGTAGGTAGATCTATAACTGTTTCAGCCTCAAACTTTGGTTCTCCAGATTTGTACTAGCAAGAAACCAACCCCCTGGAAGACTCACTTTTAATGCCCACATCAAGTGAAAACATGGATGAAATCAAGAGCCTTGGGGAAAAAATAAATGAGAGATGTTCTCTCTAAGAAGGGAGAATTTGTTTAATGCATAGCAAAATATATATATATTCTTCCCAGTATTTGGTGGTTAAAGGGGCAAACTGTGGCAGGAAGAATCACAAGAAAATGCATGTTCTTCCACTTACAGTATAGAGTTGTTAATGGACTTGGCTGCTCAGCCAGGATACATTTCCCAGCACCATCACCAGCCTTCTCTTCCTCCATTCTGCTTGCAGCTAGATGTAGCCATGTGACTAGGTCTTGCATTGCAATGCTATGGAAAGTATACACATCATTTTTGAGCCAAAACTTTTTAAAAGGGTCAGCATTCTTCATTCTTTCACTCTTTCCACTGGTCAGGCAGGAAAGACAACAAAGCCAGGGAAACTTGCATTGAACATACTGTTAACATAAAGCAGGTACCACATATGAATTGCTAAGGGAATATTAACTATCATTACAGTATTGAAAATTGTTGGTTTAAAAAGGTTTAAAATTAAAAATGTTTACTTCAGGCTAAATTGCTATTATCAAAAACTCTTTTCAAACTCATGTATTAAGCTTCCCACTGCCATTCTCCATCCATTGAATTCATTTTCTACACTCAGTCTACACCAAAACTAAAAAAGAAAAAAACTCAATAAAAATTCTGGTACAAGGGAATTTTTGTGGTAAACTGCCTGAAGACGCAGAAATCATCCAACCAAATTATATTTGAAAAAAGAATCTGTATATTCTTTTCTTGAGAAGTGTATCTCTAATATTTCAGACCCACAGTTACTAGTAGTGGTGGACAATAATTAAAGTCAAAATAGATGGTTTTTACCTGAGGAGAAAATAATGAATTAACTAGTATGAGAATGTGTTATGATGTATTACATGTATAATTTCTAGCATAACACTGATATTCAAGTCTCTCCACCACAAATTTGATTTGATTCTATCAGCTTTCCAATCAATTATACCCGAGATCATATACAGAGGATGAAATCTTCAAATATTTAAATCATGTCCAAAGGACTTGCACAGGTAACCCACCTGGGTAAACCAAATTCCAAGTTCAAGTGGTAAGGTCCCTCTACTTGATACTGTGCTCAAGAATAATTTATTTTTAAGGAAAATATAAAATATTACACACACACACACAGTTTGGAAAGAGAGGAAAAAGAGGGAGAGATATCTCAAAAAAAAAACACGTGAGGAAATAAATTGACTCATATTATTTGTTGGGTATTAGTCAGTTCCCTCTATTTGAGCAGGAGCATTCTGAATCATGTGCTTTAGATGATTTTGTGTTGGGAAAAGCAGTCTAATACATGCAGTCTTTTGACGCCCACTAGGCCACATAAGTATGGGCCTTGGGCCCATAGCACCTCCTACCAAGAAATAGAATCCTCACCCTGTGCTGGACATAGCACCTTGCGTGAGAGTATCTTTCCCTGTTTCAGACTCAATGTGTGCTCCTTTGTTCTGCTTAAGCATGTGCATCATATGGCACCTGGTCAATCCCACTGCTATATCTAATCCCTACAGGGAGGGGAGGCTGAAGTGTTTGGACTTCTATCGCTGATAATAGGCAACAGATGCCACTTGCTCTATATTCTGTATGCAGCTCAACAGCATTGCTCATTAAAGGTCTGAAGGGTAGTGCTTCTATAATTCTAATTGGTAGATATATTAGTTTCAAATTGCTGAGAGGACTTGACAACCACCGCTAAAGTGTCCTTCCAATGTCCTTACAAAGTAGGTTCGTCAAAGCGATGGTTAGTCATCCTTGCAAGTTAAATAATGATCCACATCACCGGGTTCTAAAATAATCTTTAAAATTAGTCTGTGTGTCTACTGTGAATGTGAAAATATACTAAATTCATATTTGTGAATCCCTCATTTCTTTTTCTACCTAAAACAACCTAAATTTTCTTCATTCAGCCAATGTTTATTGAGTGCCCCCAATGAACCAGGCAGTGCTCTAGCTGATGAGGATAGAACAGTGAACAGAACAAAGTCCCTGCCCAATTGGAGCTACATGCTAGTGGTGCAGACAGTTACCAAACAAGTATAAAATCAGCTGATGATAAGAACTATTGGGGAAAGAAGCAGGATAAGTGAATAGAAATCAAGGGGATAGACTTTAGATAGGGCAGTCCAAAAAGTCCTCTCTCTAGGTATGACCTTTGAACTGAGGTCTGAATAAACTGAAGGATTAAGTCATATTAGTATCCACTAAAAAAGTACTCCCAGGAAAAACAACGAATCTTCTTCGATTATTTTCTATTTGGACATCTTGTCTCACCCAGTGAGATTATAATGTTCTTAAAGACTTCTACTTGTATCTACTGCAGATAGATACTAGTAGTCTCAAGTGGATCTCTTGATTCTTGGTATATACAGAGAGGAGGAGGAGGATTTTTATGGAGCTAGAGTCTATAAGTACTAATGTTAAAAGTAATATTAAGTATCTTGAGATATAGTATCTACTAGACTACAGAGGGAGACAGCAAAGGAAGCTAAAAACACACACAAAATAAATATTTGTCAATGAGAGAAGAGGTCTAGCAACAACTTTGTGTGATCCACAAAAGTAAAAATCTCAGGGGAGACTGTCATTGGAATCTGTCCTTTCATAGGTTCTCTGTGTGTCACTATATTACATGGATACTTCTTTTTTAGCAATGCACTCAAGAAACAGGAAGAGGGTGAAGGACGAGAAAAGATAGAAAATGTGCGTGGGTGAAATCCAATTTTGCAGGAGAATTAAATTTTTAGAGATTTACTGTCCTTTAAATTTATTCAAGGATTTATAACTACCATTTCCATTTTGGACATGTGAAGAAACTGATCCAGGGAGTAAAGTTGGCCAACTGGAATTGCATTGTTTTTAAAGTGAATGAGTTAATGCTAAGAAGTTGTACAACTTCTAACATATTAATTTAACATATTAATCCCTTCAGAATCAATCCATTCTATTGTGCTTCAGAAATCAAGGGTGGGGAAGAAAAAAAAGGACACATATGTAATACCCTTTGTAATACTTTAAGCAATAAAAAATAAAAAAAATAAAACTGCTCTTTAAAAAAAAGAAATCAATACTTTAAACCTTTAGCATTATTCTAGCTCAAAGCAGAATTTGTGCTTTATTTTAACTAACATGGGGTTATATTTGTAAGTCTTAAAACAGCTCATATTTTATATTTCAGCCACAAATTTTATACTCATATGACTAACTTTCTGAGGCAATAGTGTGAGAAAATAGACTTCCTGGTATACCTGAAATCTAAATAAATTGGTTCATTTTGATATCTGAAAATATGTTAGGAAAGGTTTAGGAAACAATAAAACACTGCAATTCTTAGTCTGTAGTCACCTTAAATATGACAGGCATATGCACAGTTAAGAGTTTGAACAATAGAACAAACTGCCTGGATTCAAATCCTAGCTCTGCCACATACCAACCATGCATCCTTTGGTGAGTAGTTAACGTCTCTGCTTTAGTTTCCCCATCTCTAAAATGGGAACAATAATAGCCCTTCTAAGTTTACTCTGAAAAGTAAATAAACTAACATGCATAAAAAGAGGTAGACCTGTAGACCAATACCTATTTTTGAAATATTTTGATGCATTGTGATACTTTTCTATTATTAATAGTACTATTGCAAGGTTTTTAAGAGAATCAAATGAAATAGTTTATGCAATGAATGTAAGGGCTCAGCATAATGGCTATATAAATGGCAACTTTAAATAATGGTATTATCACCATCCAAACCCCTATCCCTAGCCTCTCATCTGGAAAATTCTGACATACAGATTAAGCAAAAGAAATATTAATGGATCCAGTTCAAGCCCATGAACTTTCTATTTAACTCACACCCAGACAGAAATAAACATTGTTAGGGTTCCACATGGCAAGAGGCACCACATAATCCATCTCTCTATTGAAATAATTATTTAGAGACTCTTCCTAAAACAATGCCTAAATTCAATTTCTTTTATTTCTAGAAATTATAAAGACAATTAGAGTATTAATTGACAATATTGGAAACTATACTATGAACTATATACAGTTTCATACACTGAGGATTTCTGCATAAATATACATGTAATAAACTTGAGTTGTGCATAATAGGATTCTGCTACTAGTTCTCAAATGTTCCTCACTAAGGAATCAGAAACTCTTCATCAGATGTAATGAAGGAAAATGGGTCTAACTGATCATACCCAATACCTCTCCTTTCCTCACGTGAATTCTATATTGTTGTCTAATCTCTTTATGTTCCTTCCCATTCCAGTCCCATGACAGTCTGAAGTAGGCACTTGATTGTAGGAGGACCTTTAACACTGATTGCAGACCATTCATAATATTTTCATCTTCAATACTTGATATCCTTGGAGATTTCTACCATTATGCAAACCATGTTGTATTAGTAGCATTCGATTAAAACAAATGAAATTGTCAATATTTGTTGATGTTGACTTACAAAAATGGTGAACCATTTTCTGTAATGAGGCTGTAAGCTCCTCTAGGGTGGGTCTTACTAAATAATCACTGTCTACTACCTCTCTGTTCAGAATGGGCGCCAATAATTGTTTACCTGAATGAGTGGATAAGTTAGAAACAATCAGAGAAATTTGAAGGATGCTCCTCACACTGTCCTGTGCCCTAAATTCAAGCCAGTTTCAGTCCACTCACCCCTTGAATGGATTGAAGGCAAAATTAAACTGAATCTTCTTATTTTTGATGATATGCTATATTTTTTATAATGAACAGGGCTCCATGCAATGACTTTTGTTGGCTATTCTTGCAAATTGCATGGCTTCTTTGTGAATATATCTTCAACAGAAACCTGAGAAAATCTGTCCCCTAGCAACAGCTCCCTGTAAGCTACGCTCTTAAGTCAATACAAAGAGAGGGAGTAAGAGACATAGGGTGAGTCATTCGTGGTTTCTTGGTTGAGCATAATTTTAACTTGACACAAGATTCAGTTGATTCAAATTGATTATGGACTAAACTATCTCTGTTCCTCTTTAGCTTAAGTTCTGTGTACCTCAGCTTCATCCAGAAAAATCCTGGATAGATAAATATCTTTACTTTCTACTGTTTACAAACAAGGAAACCAATAAAATGGACTTGAACTACAAAAGAAAACAATATTAGCGGACTTTTTTATATAGTAAAATATTAGTGGACTTTTTTATATGCACGAAATTCTTGCAAGAGTAGGCCTTCCTACCCCCGGCTGCTGGCACCAGCTTCCCTCTGGCACCTGGGACCTAAGCTTCCCTCAGATTCATCCAGAAGGTCGTCCGGAAGGACATCTGGTCTAATTATCATGTTACGCTTTTATTATTATAGATAAATTTCCCACTTTTCATATAGAGTCTATCTTTCAAAGAACTTTCATATTTGATATAACCAAAAATCTTTAAGAGGCATTTAAATCAGAAAAATAAAGGAATGAGACAAAGATTGGTTTGTCCAAGATCACATGGTTACGAAACTTACTTCTTATCAAGGACTCTTCTACCCCAAAGAGAAAATAACTTTCACTCTTCCAATGTTTGAGTTGCCATTTAGTCTATTTAGGTGGCATAATGCCCAAAGTCTAAAAGAGGCCAAAGTGCTTCCTACACTTGATGTCTTTTGCGCATCCTTTTCTCCTGCCAACCAATTTGAGGCAAAATAAGAGGCAAGATTCAGGAGCCAAAATGTCTCCACTCAAGTTCAGGCTATACCACTTGTACTCTGACCTTGCGTGAGTAACTTAACTTTGCTGTGACATAGTTTGTTCATCTGTAAAATGGAAATGATAATAATGGTACCTACAGCTTAAGACTATTTTGAGTATAAGTTAATACGAGGCAAGCACTTTCAACAGTGTATTTTACATAGTAAGTACTCTATATGTATTTGCTATCAATATTATTTGTTTGTTGTAAAATAGTAAGCAGATGATACAGATATCAGAAGAGAGTAAAGTAATAGATCCATTCCTTCTAATTTCATCATTCAAGAATCCAGACATTCCACTGCGATGTTTAAAAGGAGAAAGAGATTTTGCCACAAATTCTGGAGGAAATTATTGGTAAAGAATGTAATAAAAACAAAAAACAAAATTGAATATTTTAAGATTTTTTATACATGCCCTAATATTGAAGAGTTGGTTTGATATTTTGCTTATACACCTACCTTAAAAAAAATATTTCCACCTTTCTCTTTACAATTAACTTCAATTTTATTTCTGTTCATTTCTGTGAAAACTCTCATGTTATAAAAACATGCCTTTCTTAATGTAAAAATTCAAGAAAGGGAAGAGGAGGTGTGGGGGGAAGGAGGCTGATGAGCATAATAAGTGCAAGGTAGCCAAAAGCAAATTTCACAAACTGACTTCCATTTTCACTGTTGTTACAGCTTCTCACCTGAGCTTTGTATCTCTTGAGAAATAGGTTGTGCCTTAAAATTTAATGTGCCTAGCTAGCATGGCTCAGTGGTTGAGCACTCACCTGTGAACTAGGAGGTCACAGTTCGATTCCCAGTAATGGCACATGGCCAGGTTGCAGGCTCCATCCCCAGTGCAGGTGCGTGCAGGAGGCAGCCAATTAATGATTCTCTCTCATCATTGAAGTTTCTCTCTCTCTCTCTCTCTCTCTCTCTCTCTCTCTCTCTCTCTCTCTCCCTTCCTCTCTGAAATCAATAAAAACATATTTTTTAAATTCACGAATGACTGTTTCAAATTATTTCTCTCAAATTTGATGATGTGCTTCAAAGAGAGAAAAGCAGACCTCACCCAATTTGCTATTTCATTTTTCAACTAGTTAAGCCAAACCATGTTAGAAAAACAATTTATTATTTGAATTACTATAACACCTATTAAGCACATGTTCCTCGTCTCTATGATAAATATTTTCTTTTTTTTCTTTTTTTTAAATTTTTTTTTTATTGCTTAAAGTATTACAAAGGGTATTACATATGTGTCCTTTTTTCCCCCACCCTTGACAATCCCCTGGCCTCCCCTACCCCCCAGTGTCTTATGTCCGTTGGTTATGCTTATATGCATGCATACAAGTCCTTCGGTTGATCTCTTACCCCCCTCCCTCCTGCCCCCCAACCCTCCCCGGCCTTCCCGCTGCAGTTTGACAATCTGTTTGAGGCAGTTCTGCCTCTGTATATATTATTGTTCAAAAGTTTATAATGGTCTCTATTATCCATGAATGTGTGAGATCATGTGCTATTTTTCCTTCATTGACTGGCTTATTTCACTTAGCATAATGCTCTCCAGTTCCATCCATGCTGTTGCAAATCGTAAGAGTTCCTTCTTTTTAACAGCAGCATAGTATTCCATCGTGTAGATGTACCACCATTTTCTAATCCATTCATCTACTGATGGGCATTTAGGCTGTTTCCAGATCTTAGCTATGGTGAATTGTGCTGCTATGAACATACGGGTGCACATATCCTTTGTGATTGGTGTTTCTGGTTTCTTGGGATATATTCCTAGAAGTGGGATCACAGGGTCAAATGGGAGTTCCATTTTTAGTTTTTTGAGGAAACTCCATACTGTCTTCCATAGTGGCTGCACCAGTCTGCATTCCCACCAGCAGTGCACGAGTGTTCCTTTTTCTCCACATCCTCTCCAGCACTTGTCGTTTGTTGATTTGTTGATGATAGCCAGTCTGACAGGTGTGAGATGGTACCTCATTGTTGTTTTGATTTGCATCTCTCAGATGATTAGTGACTTTGAGCATGTTTTCATATGTCTCTTGGCTTTCTGAATGTCCTCTTTTGAAAGGTGTCTATTTAGATCCTTTGCCCATTTTTTGATTGGATTGTTTATCTTCTTTTTGTTAAGTTGTGTGAGTTCCCTATAAATTTTGGAGATTAGGCCCTTATCAGATATAACATTGGCAAATATGTTTTCCCACGCAGTGAGTTTTCTTGTTGTTTTGTTGATGGTTTCTTTTGCTGTGCAGAAGCTTTTTATTTTGATGTAGTCCCATTTGTTCATTTTCTCTTTAGTTTCAACTGCCCTAGGAGCTGTATCAGTGAAGAAATTGCTTCGGCATATGTCTGAGATTTTGTTGCCTTTGGATTCTTCTAGAATTTTTATGGTTTCCTGTCGTACATTTAAGTCCTTTATCCATTTTGAGTTTATTTTTGTGTATGGTGTAAGTTGGTGGTCTAGTTTCATTTTCTTGCATATATCTGTCCAATTTTCTCACCACTTATTGAAGAGACTATCTTGGCTCCATTGAATGTTCTTTCCTCCTTTGTCAAATATTAATTGAGCATATTGGTTCGGGCCGATTTCTGGGTTCTCTATTCTATTCCATTGATCTATATGCCTGTTCTTGTGCCAGTACCAGGCAGTTTTGAGAACAGTGGCTTTGTAATACAGCTTGATATCTGGTATTGAGATCCCACCTACTTTGTTCTTTTCAATGTCATATTATTTAATCCATATAACTATGCTACAAAGCAAATATTAGCTTCCTGTTACAAATGATGAAACTTAACTCCAGTCAAATAACTTGCCCAACACCACAGAGCTGATGAGTGCAGACATCTGTGGAATTTAAATATGGGTCTAATTTTATTTGGAGAATGAGAGGGAAAAAAATAATTAAAAATTGAGCTCTGTCTCTCTCAATTGAAGAGAACCTAAAAGTGCAGACTAGTTATTACCAAAGTCCCTAAACAAAGAATGTACAAATAAGTAATTAGATTGAAACAGACAAATAAATTAACACTCAGTTTTCTTCTATCATAGGTGAACAAATTTTCTATGTAATATATTTTCAGCTACTCATCATAAAAGGAGATAAAGACTATTTTGTCAAGTTTACTTTAATGTAGTTATATCTATAATATATTCTCTCATCTTTATATACCAGAGAATTGCTTGAAGACTTGAAACATGATTTTGTGGAAAATACTGTTGTTGTTCATGAAATATATAATTGTTATTTTCACTCCAGATGTAAATAACATTCCCAATTATTTTAATTGGTTTCTTTCTTTTCTTTGTGCTCCAAAAGCTATTATGAAGCCAGAATATGTTTTGGTTTTGAGATTACTGGCATAACTCTTTATCTCCCTTTTGAAAAATTAGTAAGATAAATTGAGGAGAAGTCTAGGAAAAGAGAGACTTTAAAAGAAATTAAAATACTTTTTAATGTTTTTTAAAGTTTCAGAATATAACATATAAAGTTTATTCATTGCCTTACTTTATATTAAAGGGAAGAATGGTGAATAATGAAGCCAAACTTTTTTTCCATTCACCAGAGAATTACATTGTCTCATTCACAAGGAAGGAAGAAGAGAATTTTTATTTTGTTTTGTTTTGCTTTTTAAAGAGAAGTTTCTCTCAGTCTTACTTGCTATATCTTTTGGGAAAGAATCAGTCTGTAGTCTATACATCTCATGGGTAACTCTTTTGTTGTTAGGTTTGTACTCCAATGTAATAGTGTGCACCAAACACCATTATTATTTATTTTATGTAAGTTATTTTGAGCTAAGAGTCAGAAGACATCATAATATATTCTATTCAATTCAGAAAACATTGATTGAGCTTCCTCTGGACATAAAGCATGGAGTATGTATTGTGTGAATGCAGTAATTAATCAAACACCATCCCTGACTTCCAGCAGCTCACATTTCAGCTCTTGAGTCTATGACTGTAATACAGGGCAGCATGTCATAAATTCTATAACAAACACTCAAACATAAGTGTTATATTGGAATAGCCTAAATATGTCTTATCCAGGTCCTGATCCTGAAGACTTCACCTATGGTTATCAACCAATCATAATATGGAAAGACTGTTTGTACCAAAACCAGTTGAGTTTGTTTTCAGTACCCTCGGCCTTACAGATTCATGTGCACCAACACGCCAAGTACTAGCGTACACTTCCGTACCCTGCTCTCATGTGCCTGCTGAATGCCATGGCCAGTATACATTCAGGGTTTTTTGTGGGGTTTTTTAGCAGTAGTAGCGAAAGAGACTCTGCTGTTATACTCTGTAGTCTTGAAATAATTATAACACTCTGCCTGTTCTCTGGAAACGTTCTCCTGTACGAATGAGTTCATACAATCAGGAGAGATATCCACAAAGGGGGTACCTTCAGAACACATCAGCACTGGCAGCCAGATGTTAGATTCATCAAATCAGCTCAGACAATCAATTTTATTTTAGGGTCCTCTCACCTCCTCCAACTTTTCCTACCCTGGTTCTATCATGCTTTCCCCTAAATTCTGAGAGCACATTAAAAAGCACTATTAAGGGATATCTTTTTAGGTCAGTACTTCTCCCAAAATAAGCCTGCCTTAAAAATATATATAGTCCTCAGGCCTAATTTCTACAGATGACTTGTTAAGTAATGGCTAACTAATCCAATAAAGTAATCTGTGAGAGATGAATAATGAAACCATTTACCTCTGCCTTCCACCCTCAGCCAACTACCTCCCCTTCCAAACTGTATGAATGCATTCTAAAAGCCATTCCACCTGTTTTCTAACCACCACCCCTCTCTTAAAAAAAAACAATTAATTTTTATACTGAATTAAATGTGGGTATTGTGTTGCTATAGTAATTATTTAGGAGATATTTGAGGGGACATGGAGTTTTACAATCTCTTCATATTCTCTTAGGTAAAAGAATACTCAAATAACATGTGTATAAAACATATAACAACATGGCACAAATACTAATCAGAGAAAAGATAATAAGTCAAGGGCTCTATCTTTTGTCCTAGCTAAAAGACTTTTCTTGGTAAATTAAATACTGCTTTATATATCCTCTAAGGATTTAAACTTGATCCTTCCCGTAGAACAATGATCAAGAACATTACCGTTCTCTCTGGCTGAAAAAACAACTACTGAGTTCTATTCCTGGGGGGGGGGGGGGACAAAAGTATTTTGTGCCAATATAATTTTCAGGTCACATCTTAAAAAGAAAATTGAAATAGAAATAATTTTCACAAAAGGGACACAGAAAGTTCCTCTTTTAATATGATTGTTTTTCATAGGCAGATGTCTCATTGTAAAAAAAGCTAAAGGAATTATTTATGTAGTAATTGGAATATTTTCCATTTTAATATTTTTTAAATTTATATCAACTCATCGTTTTTCTCTTAAGCAAAAATTTTGCCTGAGAATTAAAATATAGTGGCTGTTCTGGATCCTGCTGAAACACATTCCATAAATATTTGATTTTGCATGCAAATATAGGTATTAGTTTTTATTTGTGTAAAAAATACTTTCTGCTCAGGAAAAAGAATCAGTAAGGCCGAGAACTCTCTTGTTTTGCTATCTTAACAAACACCTCAGGCAATTGAAAAAAAATCACAAAGGCATTGTTCTACTGGGGGAAAAAAAGAATAAGAAGGAGAGAATTCTCATAAACTTTAAGAAGGCAGCCATCAGGAAGCAGAAGAAATGTCTCCTTAACACTATTTGAATCAGAGGTGTTCCCTGGCTGGTGTGGCTCAGGGCATCCTGTGCACCCAGAGGTCACTGGTTTGATTCCCGGTCAGGGCATATGCCAGGGTTATGGACTTGAAGGGGGCATGCAGGAGGCAGGAGGCAGCCCATCGTTGTTTCTCTCTTTCTTTCCTTCTCCCTTCCTCAGTCTCTAAAAAAAAATCTATTAAAAAAAAAAATCGAGGCCTGGAAGGAACCTGGGTAGTTTATTTAACTTACTGCTAATCCCATATCTAAATCATCTTTCAAAGAAGATGCCCTGCTGTTTGCTCATCTGCCAAGCAGAGAAAGATTTCACAGCATCCCAAACAATTTTTAAAAATGCAGGAAACTTTTGGAGGACATTTAGCTTTCTTTGTTATATAAATCTTCTTTATAACCTTTAAATATTTTTATATCCTTATGGAATGCAAGAATATCATGTCCCTTTCTGATTTCATTGACTATTGTCTTTCCTAAATTGACCTTCCAAGAGCTAAATAAACCCAGTTCCACTGACCTATCTTCAGGTAGGCCAGGTAGGTCATTTAATATAATCTCTTCAGCATTTGAGTGACTTGTTTCTGAACCCTGCAGAATTTTTCTACATCTCCATTTAAATAGGGAACCCAGATGTCACCAAGATAAAAAGCATAAATATTATTTTGTGTCACCTATATGTAATCAGCAATTACCTTCATGGTGATTTTAATTGTAATACTTTTGGTAGAGGTTTATTTCAAAAATTATTGAGACTCTAAATCAAGGGTCCTCAAACTACGGCCCGCGGGCCACATGCAAATACAAATATTGTATTTGTTCCGTTTTGTTTTTTACTTCAAAATAAGATATGTGCAGTGTGCATAGGAATTTGTTCATAGTTTTTTTTTAAAACTATAGTCCGGCCCTCCAACGGTCTGAGGGACAGTGAACTGGCCCCCTGTTTAAAAAGTTTGAGGACCCCTGCAAATTAACCTGATTCTCAAAACAAACAAAAGTTCATAGTAGATGCTATGGCTTTTGGTTGGTGTAATGGATAACTTTATTTAAAAATTTATCATGGCTTTCTACCATAATAGATTAACTGGTATTTGATTAGCACTCTCATTGTAAAAAAACAAAACAAACAAACAAAAACAAGAATACTAGACTAAATATGTGAAGCAATTGCTTTCATGAATTGAATTTTTTAAGTCCATGTATATTCCATATATTGGACAACAGACAGCATAAGATTATAATCTGAGAGAAAGGAAACAAATTAGGTAAACCATTAGATTGCCTGGACTTTTTGCTGGAAGGCACATCCTGGAATGCCATACTGAAAGGGGGAATACCAACAGACTATCGAGGTGTCACTGGGTTGAGGAGATAGACAGCAGAGTTCTGAGAATGAAAACTAGTATTAGCTGGAATTTGGAGAGCAGGGTACCTAAGAGGCAGGCGGGGCAGGGGCGGGGTGGGGGGGAGGGATGATGCAAAAGAAAACTCAGATCCTCTTGAGACTTTGATTACTAAACTGCACATAAGCTGGGAGTGAAATATATTGTATGAGGCTAACTAAAGAACTGCTAGCGGAAAAAACAAATATCAGAATTCACACAAGGCTGGAAGATAGCCAAATTTCATTCTGCCAAAGGAACAAACCTCACTGATCACCTGGAACATTCAGGAGAGACACTAAAAAGATCACACCTAGGAGTAAGGCTAACCTCATCCTAGTGTAATTGTCCTAATTAAGTAGGTATTAATATTAATAAAGGGAAGAGAGCAAAGGGAAGTCAGAAATTGTTGAGCATATTCAACTGGTAAGCATAAACCTGTTTGTTTCACCAGGAAGCTACTTTCACACCCCAGGGAATGGCAGCATTGTCCCTCCAAGGGGATTAACATTCCTCCCTTCCCCTGTCCAGTATGTTGGTATGTCCCGGAGCAGGGGAAGGCAGACACAGAGAGACTCAAGCTAAACATGGCTTTTGAATGAGTGTCTTGCTATTCTCAAGAATAAAGATAATTACTTTATAACTATAACATATGGTAAACCTGTTAGATAATAAAAGCATTTTAAGACTTTTAAGAAGTACAGATCTATATTTTTGATCTTTAAGTTAAAATCATTCAAACATTATCATGTTAAGGTAAAGTAATTGAAGTAAATTGCAATAAAAAAGTATAGGAAATTAGAAGCAATGTGGAAAAATAAAATTTGGTATCATATGGCATAAAAAGTAGACAATGGAAAGGTAATCTGTAGCTATTTTCCATTATATTTCAATTCTAAATTACTAACTTTTGTAGAGTAACATCTATTAAAACACTTTTCATTCATTTTCTCTTCCAACTTCCCAAGAACTGAAGAAGATTTTTTAGCCAAAGCATTAACTTTCTTCCCCAACCAAGGAAGATATGCAACTACAAATGAATATAGAAAAATATACCGTGTCTACAACTCAGAGAATGAAGCAAGGGAGAATTCTAGGTCTGAGAGCTGTCAGCAAAATTCCTGACCCTAAGCCAGTGATGGCGAACCTTTTGAGCTCAGCGTGTCAGCATTTTGAAAAACTCTAACTTAACTCTGGTGCCGTGTCACAAATAGAAATTTTTTTATATTTGCAACCATAATAAAAGACTTATATTTTTGATATTTATTTTATATATTTAAATGCCATTTAACAAAGAAAAATCAACCAAAAAAATGAGTTCACGTGTCACCTCTGACACACATGTCATAGGTTCGCCATCACTGCCTTAAGCTGAGCTTTCACACCAGGACTTAATATTTTGTTTAAAATATTCTAACTCTGGCCAGTTTTTCAGTGATTAGAGGGTTGGCCCACAGACGGAAGGGTCACAGGTTCAATTCCCAGTCAAGGGGATGTACCTCAGTTGCAGATTTCCCGGCCCCAGTAGGGGCATGTGCAGGAGGCAACCAATCCATATGTCTCTCTCATGTAGAAGTTTCTCTCTCTCTCACTCTTCCCCCCCTCCTTCCTCCCTTCCACTCTCTCTAGACATCAATGAAAAAAATATCCTCAGATGAGGATTAAAAATAATAATAACAATAAAGTATTCTAAAGCCCTGGCCTGGTAGCTCAGTTGGTTAGAGTGTCACCCTGATACTCCAAGTTTAGGGGTTTGATCCCTGGTAAGGGCACATACAAGAATCAACCAATGAATGCATAAATAAGTGGAACTATATATATATATATATATACATACACACACACTAGAGGCCTGATGCACGAAATTCCTGTAAGAGTAGGCCTTCCTTCCCCTGGCTGCCGGCACTGGCTTCCCTCTGGCACCAGGGACTGGGCTTCCCTCGCAGCCCCAGCTTCATCCAGAAGTTTGCCTGGAAGGACATCCGGAAGGAAGTTCGGTGTAATTACCATATTATACTTTTATTATTATAGATACACATGTATGTGTGTATATATATATATCCATCTCCCTTATTCTCTCTCTCTAAAATCAATAAATAAAAAAATAAAATATTCTTAATTTTCAGGTTAACAAACTCAATTTTATCCAAGTAAAATACAAAATCATATTACAAAATTTGGGGGGATTTCCCATCATTTGGGAAGGCATGGGTCTCCTCCAATGGCATGGACAATTGAAGGCTGGCTTGCTACACTGAAGATATAGTCCTAGCATTAAATACTGTTTGATGACAGCAATAAGTATGGGAGTTGCTTTCAAAGAAGATGTTTCTGACTAGAATGCCTTTGCAAGCTGATTTTTTAATGTTTCCCTAGAATTCTTTAAGAAAAGAGAACTCTTAATTTAAGAAAATTTCCCTAGAATTCTTTAACAATTCTTTAAGAAAATTCTTTATTTCATTCTTAGACCTGACTGTATGTAGCAGGGTAGACAAAATATTCTTTTAAAAATCTGTCTAGTTCTTTGATTTACAATGGTTAAGGTGCCCCAATTTCTAGTTCCTTATTTAATCTCCATATGAGAAAGAAATACGCTTCTTAATGTTTGCCACTCTGTAAGATATCTTTATTGATGGGACTTCATATTTTTCACGTACATTATAGAGAAGGGAAAAAAGCTAAGGAGAGAGAAAAAGGATAAAGCATGGACGGAAGAACAGGGACAGGAAGATGGGATCCAATTGTGTTCTTCCCTTGTTTGGCTGCCCTTATCCAAAGCGATCTTTTAAAATAAAAATAAGGGCCCAGCCTCTCTTGCCTTCTTTTAGTATACCCAGCACCTAGAAAAGAAGTTCCTTCAGCTGTGAATGCTATTTGATTGTGTATTTTGTTAGAACCTCTTTTTCATCAAACAAAATAAGATCTGACCCTTTTCCAGCAATGAAGAGAGGCAGCCTAGCAAATACCTACTTCTCTGCTTTGAATCTCGGATCCATTGTTTACAGTGGTTACTTTAGCCTGATGGGGCCCACCACTTGAGGAGATAAATATTTTTTCCTTTCAAACATGCAGTGGAACATGAGCTTTGTGAGGGCTATTGGTTTTTCCTTCAAAATAACAAAATTGTTTGTAAAATACTATTTTTGATTCAGTACAGTCACCCGGGATATGGTCCTGTCGTGTTTTCTATTGGCCGCCAACAGTTTCATTATATTTTATAATGGCATTGGCACACCAAAGTTATTGCTTAACCCAGTTTTGTCTTGAACAGGGCAGCAGAATTGTCGATTGCTTACTTAACCTTATTCTTCCACATCTCTACCATTCTTTCATCCACATTCAAAGGAGTCTAATGTAATTGTATTGAAATTGAAGATATTTAAGCATTGTCTTTAAGAAAACCCATGTTACAGTGTTCCTATTAAATCTAAGGCCTTGGCCCACCTTACTCTTCAGTTTTTTACCTCCCTTTACTCCTCGCCCTTGTCCTCCATAGTCACAGTAACAATCATGGTGACAGTAATTTGCACCTTCTGTTTCATTTCATCCTTTTAGGAGCCTTCTCAGGGGTTATTTAAGACTATTACTTGCAAGTAACAAAATCCACTTTGAATAAGCATAAGCAAACAAGGGGGATACATTGGAAAGGTACCAGAGTGTCTCATAAAAACAAAGGGCAGGAAATGAAGCCTAGCTCCACTAAAGACAGGAACCAAGCAAAGAAACCAGTAACCCGAGTCACCACTCTCTCTATTTTTGCCTCTCTTCATGGAGTCAGCCTGCTCATGGTCCTCAGCTGCCTCAGCTCCAGTTTACAAGACCACACAGTGCTTTTCAAATCACAATCCAAATTCTGAAAAGGGAGAAGCTAATTGTGATCTACCCTAGTCCCTTGACTGTAATCAAGAATTAGAATCACAAAGTTCAAATGTGGCTTTCAGGGTCCCATCTTGGGGGCACAGGAAAATGGGTTATCAGAGAAAAGGGAGAGGTCCTAGAAAGATTCCCCCAAATGTTCCGACTACTAGGATGCAGGTTCTGTTGAGTTAACTCCATTTTAAAGATGTGAAAGCTAAAACACATTTTATGTAATGGTCTTGTTTTAAAAGACTAGGGTTTTGGCCTTAGTTCTGTCACTAATAATATTTTTTTAACTAAGTCAAAAATCACTTCATAATTTGCAAGGTTCCTTCCAGCATTAAAATATAGTAATTCTATGTTCACCTGAGATTGATTCTTTAAATCATCAATGTTCCTGCATAGATCATATTTTGTAGCATAACTAGAGGCCCGGTGCATGAAAATCGTGCACTTGGGGGTCCCTCAGCCTGGCCTGTGCCCTCTCACAGTCCGGGAGCCCTTGGGGGATGTCTAACTGACAGGGAGCGGGCCTAAGCCGGCAGTCAGACATCCCCTGAGGGGTCCTTAGCACTGCCACAGAGGCGGGAGAGGCTCCCACCACCGCCACTGTGCTCGCCAGCCATGAGCCCACCTCAAGGCTTCTGTCTGAGCAGTGCTCCCCCTGTGGGAGCACACTGACCACCAGGGGGCAGCTCCTGCATTGAGTGTCTGACCCCTGGTGGTCAGTACACATCATAGCAACTGGTTGTTCTGCCGTTCGGTCGATTTGCATATTGGCCTTTTATTACATAGTACTAGTAGCCCATGGAGTGATATTGCGCACAGTAGGCTGCCTGCTGCTTTTGCGGGAGCCGGCGGGAACCACAGCGTGCACCCGGGAACCACACTGCTTCCATGGGAGCCGTGCAGCTTCCATGGGAGGCGGAAGCAAGCCACTGGCGCCCACGGGAGCCGGGAGGGACCCATGCCGATTCCACAGGAGGCAGGCCCGCCGTCTCCTCTCCAGGCCTGCGCTCGGTTGCAGAGGCTTCAGGCCGGCCCCCCTGTCCATGTCCATGTCCACTCTGGCTCCGGGGGGCCTGCCCGAGCCAGGGCACCACGGCTCGCCGGCCCCCTGTCTCTGTCTCCGTCTCTGCTCCAGGCCTCACCTGCGCGCGCAACCTCCTCCTGTCTGGCCGTGACCTGTTACGGCATCCAGCCTAATTTGCACATATATATATGCAAACTTTCCCTGAATAGTTACTCTGGGCAAGGCACTATTCTAAAAAGCCCTTACATATATTAACTACTATGCAAATCTAATAAAACTTCACAGGTGAAGTCCACTGTTGCCTACAAGACTGCTCTCACTTCAGACGCCAACTGAAAATTAAGGATTCTCAGGCCACCCATGCTACCAACCAGCTGGGTAAAATTCAGGGTTCCCAATACCCCTCAACTTCAATAATTCTCTAGGACAACATACAAAACTTAGGAAGGCACTTACTTACAATTACAGTTTTATTATAAAGGATACAAATCAGGACCAGCCAAAAGAAGAGATGCATAGGATGTGTCCTAGGAGGGTTCTAAACACAAAGCTTCTGAAACATCACCCTCCTGGCATATCAGTATATAATGACCAATCAGAGAAACTCACCACGCTGGAGTGTCTGGGTTTTATTTACATAAGTATGATTGATTTAATCATTGGCCAAGTGATTGAACTCAGTCTCTAGACTCCCTCCCCAAAGGTCAAGAGGTCAGACTGGTATCACATGGCTCAAAGCCCCAACATTCTAATCCCATGGTTGGTCTTTCTGCATCCTGACACTACCCACAGGCCCACCATGAGTTGCCTTGTTAGTATAGTAAACTTAGGTGTGACCCAAAGGGCATACCATAAATCACAAAGACATTCCCATTACTCAGGAATTTCCAAGGAGCCAGGATTAAAGGCCAGCTAAATTTGTTATTATATAACATTAACTCATTTAATTCTCATAACCCTTTGAGGTACAACCAATTGTTTTCACAGGGCACAATGTGGTTAAGTAATTTGCCCAAGTCCACACATCTAATGAATGGACAGAGAATCTGACTTCAGAGCCTGTGTTGCTAAATGTTATATACTTTCTCCTTCAGTTATTTGGCCCTTGTTTATAAATCTGGCACACACAAAAAAAAAAAACACAAAAAAAAACCAAAAAAAACCCATCCCCCAAATCACAAATAATTCTTCTCTGACTTATCATGTCATACTTTCCAACTTAAAGATAACCACATTGTAGTCTTTTGTATTTTCAAAAGGAAAGGTGTCCTAAATCTATGCTGTCACCTTCTTCCATTAAAAACCAGAAAACAACTAAGTCATAAATCTTTTGGAATGTGAAAAGTTGATAGCTTCCCAGCCATTATCTTCAAAGTGACTAAATACAGAGAAAGTGGCATCTTTAGCCAACAATGGTTTCTAAAACAGCATTGGTCAGAGTGATTAATTCTAGTCACTGCAACAAACAGCCCCAAAGTCTTGGTGGCTTAACACAATACAGATTTCTTTTGCACTCACGTAGAGTCCGGTGAAGGCTAGGATGCACTCCTCCAGCCAAAATTCAAGGATCCAGGCTCCTTCCATCATCTGGTCAAGCCATCCTGGAGCCCTTTGCCCCCAAAAATAGAGTTTAAAGTGACAGCACTGGAGGAAGGTGAGCCAGACATTTGACCCTTTAGCCCGGAAATGGCATATGTCACTTCTGATCATAGTCTATGATCCAGAACTAGTCAGATGACCAACTTAGGGAGCCTGGAAAATAGAGATACAGCACATGGACATTGCTCACATTATTAATAGTCTCTGTCACCCTCTGCCTTTTAGTTACCAAATATCCATTTGGTTCCCTCTTCTTACATTCAGAAAACACCCTTGTCCAGGTACCCAACCCAAGGACACAGCCAGGTCATATCCAGCATCCAGTATTCTTTCACTAGCTGTGTAGACTTGGGCATGTACTTACCCATTTTCTCCTCCGTAAAATTGGGGAAATCATTGTTCATACCCTAAAGAGTTGTTATGAGAATCATGTCTCCATGTCCTATCCATTAGATCCAGACATGTGCTTCCAGGTAAACTAAAGTGCAGCTTATATCCCTCAGTACATGGTCAGTACACAATGGCAGTATAGAGACAGGACACTGACACTGAATGCTCCTTCCGAAAGGGGAAGAATGGAAAGCAGTCACTCATTTGCAGCAATTCTGAATTCTGAGGGAAAGACACTATGAAGTCTCTCTGCCATGGAGGATAGAAACTTTCAAAATCTGGTATTGTTGCTTGCTGCAAAGAACTGCCTTGTCTATGGTTCTCGGTGACCCTAGGGCTCCACCCTCTAGACGGTCCTCTTATCCTAATGCTCTTCTTGGGAGTTGTGCAGTTGTCAAAGTTACCTCTGTTTATAGAAGGCTGAGAACACAATGGTTTTAAGTTCTGAACAGTAAAAAGCTTTTTTATTCCATGTTCAGCAATATAATTTTTCCAAAATCCTAGCAGGCTTTTTAACTCTGATTGCAATTAGTTCCATGTGCTAGTAGTGTTGTTTATCTTAGGTATAATTCTCAGCCTGATCTATTTTGTTTATTCCTTTTCTCCCCGCCTCACCTCCCACCCCCCACCAGTTCCTATCCTATCTCTCCTAACAATTTCACTGTAATTTCCTGAGATTATCTAGCACAGTGGATGGAAAGACCACAACCTTAACCTTCTCTTTGCAACAAGTTACTTAATTCTTACTTGGGGGTGGAGAGAGGGTTAGAAGTAAGTAATTACCTTTCAATCCTTAAAGAACCTGAGTTACTGGACTCTCTCTAGCTCCCCTCCCTTTTTTATTGAGGTACTAGAGGTCCGGTGCATGAAAATTCATGCACTGGAGGGGGGTCCCTCAGCCCAGCCTGGCCCCTCTCACAGTCCAGGAGCCCTCAGGGGCGGGAGGTGACCCGGTGATCAGGGTAAGGCGATGCCCATCACACCTCTGCTGCTGCCACTGCCAGCAGTGCAAGCCTCGGCCAGCCCTGGTTACCTGAGCCTTGGGCAGCCCTGGGCGGCTGGGCAGCCAACATCTGAGGCTTGCCTGCGCCTTGGGCGGCCCTGAGCAGCTGTGGGACTGAGGGGACTGGGGGACTCCAGAGGCAGGCACGCAGAGCAGCCGGGCCCGCCTAGGGGTGGGCCCGGCCTTGCCGCATGCCTGCCACCCCAGTTGGGCTGAGGGGACTGGGTGCCGCCATCTTGTGGCTGTGGGCGCCTCCATCTTTGAGGGCATGTCAGTCAATTAGCATATTCCCTCCTTATTGGTTGTGGGCGCCGCCATCTTTGAGGGCGGGGCCATCAATTAGCATATTCCCTCCTTATTGGCTGTGGGCGCCGCCAATCTTTGAGGGCAGGGTCATCAATTAGCATATTCCCTCCTTATTGGCTGTGGGTGCTGCCATCTTTGAGGGCGGGACAGTCAATTAGCATATTTCCTCCTTATTGGCTGTGGGCACCTCCATCTTTGTGATGGTGTGAGGGTCAATTAGCATATTCCCTCTTTATTAGATAGGATAATTGACATATAACATTATATTTGTTTCAGGGGTACAACATAATGATTTTGATGCTGTATATATTATGAAATGATCACCACAATAAGTCTAGTTAATATATGTCATCATATATAGTTACAAATTTTTTCTTATAAGAACTTTTAAGACCTACTCTCTTAGCAACATTCAGATATGCAGTACAGTCACCATTTTGTACATTACATCTCCATGACTTATTTATTTTATAACTGGAAATTTGAACTGTTTAACCCCTTTCATCCATTTTGCCATTCTCAACCCCCTTCCTTTTTAAGATAGTTTTATTGATGTATAATAGACCAACAAAAAAAACTGCACATATTTAAAGTATGCAATTGACAAGATTTGATATATGTATACACCAACTACCACCACAATAAATAAATAAATAAATACATACATACATAAATCATACTTCATCAAAACTAGAAACTTAAAACATACTGTTAAGAAAATGGAAAGATAAGCCACAGACTAGGAGAACATATTTGCAAATCATATCTCTCATAAAGGACTCATACCCAGAATATCTATATATATAAAGAGCCAGCCAGGGGCCATCACATACAAAACAACCAACGGACAACCAAACAGGCTGAGTGGGGCGACCAGGCCAGCAGGGGGGTTAGTGAGGGACAACCAAATGACTGAGCAGCAGGCTGCGTGGGGTGACCAGGCTGGTGGGGGGGGAGGGCAGTGAGGGGTGACCAGGCCGGCAGAGGGAGGCAGTGAGGGGTGATCAGGCTAGCAGTGGGCACAGTTGGTGGCAACCAGGCCGGCAGAGGGAGGCAGTGAGGGGTGACCAGGCCAGCAGGGGGGCCTTGAGGGGTGACCAAGCCAGCAGGGGGGCCTTGAGGGGCGACCAATTCAGCAGGGAGGCAGTTGGGGGTGACCAGGCCAGTGGGGGGGGACAGTTGGGGGCGACCAGGTCAGTGGCGGGGGGGCAGTTAGGGAAAACCAGGCCAGCAGAGGGGAGCTGTTGGGGGTGACCAGGCCAGCAGAAGGGGGAAGTTAGGGGCGATCAGGTCAGCAGGCAGAGGTGGTTAGGGGTGATCAGGCTGGCAGAGGGGCCAGTTAGGGGCGATCAGGCAGGCAGGCAGGTGAGCAGTTAGGAGCCAGCAGTCCCGGATTGTGAGAGGGATGTCTGACTGCCGGTTTAGGATCGGGCCTAAACCGGCAGTGAATCCGGGAGGGTCTAAAATGAGGAGGTGCAGGTTGGGCTGAGGGGACCCCCCCCCCCTTTGCTTGATTTTTGGGCCCCGGCCTTTTTGGACTGTTTATAAAGAACTCTCAAAATTCAATAACTAGAAAACAATTCAATTAACAAAGAAATGGGCAAAAGATTTGAACTTATGGGACTTTTCCAAAGAAAATAAAAATGTCAAATAAACACATAAAAAGGTGCTAAAGGTCATTAGTCATTGGGGAAATGCAGACTAAAAATAACACTACACCCCTATTAGAAGGACTATAATTAAAAAGACTGGTAATATGAGGTATTAGTGTAAGTATACAGCAACCAATACCTGAATATGCATCCAGTAGTACATACTTATGAAGCTCCACACACATAATATTAGTTTCTGTTTTGGTTAGCTATTTAGCAGCTATAAAAATGACCTCCAAATCTCAGTGGCTTACAAGAAAAGTTTAGTTCTCATTCACACAAAGCCCTATGTGATCTAGTGGCTCTCTTCCTTAGTGACTAGGAATCAAGGTTCCTTTCATCACATGTTTTCATTATCCTAGAGTTCTTTCTTCCTGACCACGTGGACAGGGGAGAGAAAGTATGGGGCAGAATTAGCAAACAACCTTATCCCATGAGTTACATAATTATTGCTGTTCCTATTCCATTCTCCAGAACAAATTATGTAGCCAACCTAAGTGTTTTCTGCTACAAATAGTTGACAATTAATTGTCTCTTTTATATTGTCTCTGCCTGAGCTCTAGAGTCTATCCCCTAGATCTGACAACCCTTGCTCCAAGCCTCATACCCTTATTTTATAAGACTTTCAACCATAGGACCATACCCAGTTTTCAAATGAGTGAAAAAAATTTTGGTTGATCCATTTTCTCTTAAAATCATCACCTTCTTTTTAATCCCAGTGTTTTACACTTTCACATTTAGATGCATATTCTATTTAATTCCCTCCTAGTCTGACTCCTTAATTCATCATAGCATTTAGATTGCTCTCTAACCACACAAAGGACCGTCTCATAAACTTCAACCATTCTTACTCAGTCCTCAGCCTACTCAGTGCCTGTTACACGTCTCATAAGTCCCTCCCCTTAACACATACTTTTAATTTCTAGTTCTCCCCATAACTCTCCTGGAATAATCTTACCATAATACCTTTCTCAGTACTCAGTACTTAGCCCTTTATTCTTCTCCCCTTCATGGTATTAACTACCATCATTACTAATTTTTTTCAAATGTAATTAGCACCAAAATAATTCAACATATTTCCATAAATATTATCTCATTCATAGAGTGTTAGAATTCTGGAGCTAGAAAGATCAAACCAGCTAAACATGAAGTCATAGATGTGTTGGAGGTAGATGGGATGTTTAACTACAACCTCTCATTTTAAGGCCAGTCACAGTAGTTTGTGACTTGACCAAGATCATACTGCTGCTGGCTGTCAGAAAGCTCAGACAAGAACCCCATTATCCAGTATCCTATCCTCTAAACTAGGCTGATTCCCAGATTCTTGTTAATTTTTTCTTAGTTTGTTTCCACTGGTTTTTCAATTTATTCAGAATAAAGCCTAAAGAGATTGCTAAATCATCCACAGAGTAAAGGCATCTAAGTAGGTATCAGATCAAAGTAAAGGCAAGTATTATTAATTATGAGTTTATTTTAATTCTAAGGAGAAACTCTCATTCTTTTGTCTCATTTGAAATTTTAATTATTTATAATTTTTTAATTTTAGGAATATGAAAGTTTGAGAAAACATTTTGTTATTAAATAGCATCCTCTTCTACGCCGAAACCGGTTTGGCTCAGTGGATAGAGCGTCGGCCTGCGGACTGAAAGGTCCCAGGTTCGATTCCGGTCAAGGGCATGTACCTGGGTTGCGGGCACATCTCCAGTGGGAGATGTGCAGGAGGCAGCTGGTCGATGTTTCTCTCTCATCGATGTTTCTAACTCTCTATCTCTCTCCCTTCCTCTCTGTAAAAAATCAATAAAATATATTTTTTTAAAAAAATAGCATCCTCTTCTAATAAGCAGGTTTAACAAGTTTTTTAAACATAAGAATAATCCTTTCTTGCAGTGTTATTAATTGGGATTTGATTAGTGCATTCTATTTAGCTTAGTTTATCATGTTAAGCTTTATTATTTATTACTGGAGGCCTAGTGCACGAAATTTGTGCACGGGTGCAGTCCCTAGGCGCTGGCCAGCGATTGAAGCGCAAGCGTCTGGCATGGAAGGGCAGGTCCCAGCTGACCTCTGGGCCCTGGGCAGCACCTAGGCCCCTGGGCCCCTGCACACCCCCCTCACCTGAGTCACAGCACTGAGTCCCAGCGGAGATGCAGTGAGCATGGCCAGACCCTGGGGGCGGGGCACAGTGTGGGCCTCTGGGCCTCCCAGAAGCACCACACGGAAGCCAGGTGGGCAGCGCGCTCTCTCCCAGCTGGCCTCGCAGACTGGCTCCTACGCGAACCCAGGAGGAACCCAACTGGCCCCTGTGGTCCCTGTGGCTATGGCCTGGCTCATCCAGAAAAGGCCATGTGGGTGCAGGGTGGGCTCCTCGTGAGCGCCCAGCACCTGAACATGGGGGCTTTCCCGGGCGCGTGAGCCCTGGCATCCCAGGGGAGGGTAGCAGGGGGAGTGACAGCGAGCTTGGCGGACACCCTGCATTCTCACCGCACCTCCATCCCCCTCGTCAACCCCACCCCTGGGTAGCCGGTGAGAGGTAGCAGCCCATCGCCAACACCCACCATGTTCGGCGCCACCCCCTGATGGTCAGCGCACTTCATAGCAAGCAGTCGAACTCCCGGTCTCACGACCTCCCGAGGGAACAATATGCATATTAGGTTTTTATTATATAGGATGGCAAGTAGGTGTCATTTATTTCTTCTTTGAAAGGCAGCTATTCCAGCGAAGTGGCCAATCAGAAATCAACTATCCCAGTTGAGATTTTACATGGATGAGCAGAGCAAAGGCCCTGTAAAAGTAAAGTTCAAAGCTCCTAAAATATGAAGTGCTTTGTATAAATGTCAGGTGTTGCTATGATCAGGACACAATGCTGGTGGGGATTTTCCCCCCTCTTTTTGAATTGTTAATCCCAAGCAATTTCTTTGACTATTTTTGAAGGCTTCTTTATGCTGTCTCTACCCAAATATCTTCTGTCAACAGTGATGGGATCCTATTGAGCTGAAACCAAAAATAAGAGAGAAAAAGTCTAGAAAGTATTCACTTCATGAACATATACTGAGAGAAGTAAATGAGTCAGAGGGACCTGAGACTGAAAGTGGACAGGTGTGGAGAATATGTTTAGCCATTGGGTATGTACTAGTATAGTCTCAGCCTCAGAAATAAAATGCAACACTTTGCTTTTTAGAGCTTGAGGCTATAAGATTCCAATTGCTGGCATCCTAAAATTATTTTATTAAAAAGACCCAGTTTATCTGGATCAAGGCACAGCCTCACAAACCAATACTTAATACTGAGACAATTTGCAGGTTTCCTTGTCTTACCCAAGAAATAGAAGAATCTAACAAAAGTTAATCAAATACAATAAAACTATTCTAAGACTTATCAAAATGGGAAATTGGTTCTAATAAGGATTAATATGAAGGAAGGGAAATTAGCCAAGAGACGATCTGAAGGAAATTATAGATAGAGCGTAGAGATAGAAAATTACACTGCAAACATTCTCAGTTATTGAGAATGTCATTAATTTGGGTTCCATTGATGGGGAAAGTTTCTTCAGTGAGCAATTAGTGAAGCAACAATTAGTCAATCATTTTGGGCTGAATTAAGGAAACTGAAGAGAAAGTTGGGTTATAAGCATGTTTTCATGCTTATCTGGAATTGTGAAGTACAACTTCAAAAAGCTACCACACATGGACCAAAATTGTAAGAGTCATTAAAGAGACTGAGCTTTACTGGGTCTTATGTGGCTCCCTAAATGCTCACTGTTGGTTAAAATATTGAACACTAAAATGAAACTGATGCTAAGTAAAGTATGCCATGGGTGTATGTCTCATCATCTCGAAAGGAATGCTGAGAGGAAAAATATTAGTGGACAGGGCTAAGCCAGTTCATCAATGCCAACTAAGGTGATTAGTCTCTTCCCTGTACCCTAAATCAATGTTGGGCTCACTTGGAAGCAGGACTCCTGATCTGCTTCTAGCACAGCAAGTTGACCACAGCTTTTAGTACCCAGATATCTATCTATAGCTAATTCATAGCCCCCAGCAGGGGTGAAGATAGCTGTACCCTGGCTCTGACTATGACAGAAAGACATTTAGTGGCAATTTAAATCTTGAGAATTTTAACCCTACTTATAGGAGTAGAACCCCTAAAGGAGGTGAAAATTAAAACCCAGTATGAATGTGTTGGCTCCCAGATATGCCAGGAAAAACTGATGGGCACAAGCAGACTGAGTCTGGTAATGCCTGCCAATGAAATGAAGAAAAATCTCGTTCCCCTCAGAAAAAGAAAGAAAGGAATATTGAACTATGAGTGGGAAAGGACTTTAGGAAGCAAAAATGTATACTGTGTGCCTCTCTGTGGAGCACTAGAGATTTTTGCTAAGGGAATAATGTAATAAGGTAGAGAATTACATGCAAGAGAATTCAGAATTACAAAGGGTTTGGGGAGCCTGCTTTGAATAAGAAATATGAGATAAACCATAATTGCCATGGAGCTATGGGATGGAAAAGGACAATTGTCGGAAGGGTGGTGCATAAGCATTGGCAGAGAATAAGGGAAGGGAGAGGGGAAAGCATCAAAATGGTGAGAGGCTACAGAAAGAGTCAGAGACAGATTTTTAGCAGTTGCCCTGAATTGGGAAACTTGGGTAAAGTGAGCGATATCTGAAGATGTTTTCAGGAAGATTTTTAAGTGCTAAGCTACATAAAACTTCTGTCTTCCTACTTCAAACAAATCAGTCATAAATGTCTACGCTGTTCCTTGTAAAAGTTCACAATAGGAGTGTTGGGTTAGGGGAGGGTAATGGGGGGAGGTGGGATGTGTAAACAAGCAGAGGCAGGCCAAGCAGCCCACTCCTGATTGAGGTACCTTTGGGGGGGGGGGTCCATCTAGGATCAACATTTATTTAAACAGTCGACTTCAAAATGAAATCTCAAATTCATATGGCAGTACTGGAATTTAAGATACATATTTCGGAAAGTGTGTGTGGAAGGAAATCAAAATCACTGAAGGCTTAGAGATCATCCCTCCAAACCGAAATCAGGCTCTCAAGGATGGGTCACTATGGCAATCTGCCCAAGGTGCCCTCACCTACAAGCACTGGGCATACTTCCCAAGGAGGGACTTTGATATCTACTTATCAAAGTAGATTGGCACCCACTTTGCACGTGGTCTCAGTTCAAAAATTAACAAAGTTTGACATGTTTGTTCAATGCTGTTGGGTGCAGTTGCCATTAGATACCCTGAGTAAAGTGAGTCTAATTTTCAGACTGCTGTTACATCAGAAGTCCCTGCTGAAAAGAATCCTTGTGAGGAGCTTCTGATAGTTTGGACTTAATTACTTTCTATAAAGTCTCCCTGAAGTAGAAAAGACAATAAACAGATGCTATTCAAGCTTATAAATTCTTTAATACACCAACCCATGAAACATCTAGAAAAGCTTGATATAGTGAACAATAATTTAAAATATGTTTTCCTCTTACTAAGTGGAAATAAGATATAAGATTATTACTGTTACTTGGGAAAGAAACCAAACCCTTTGATCTGATTACAGCCAACTATCTGGGGGACAAAATGATACCGGTGATGTTTTAAGGAGAAAATTACTTTTGAAACAAATACTTCACAATAATTATTATCATTAGGATAGTTGCATCATCCAATTTGGCTATTGTATTGTTCTCAGAGAGACACACTGCCTTCTCTAGCCACCTGTATTTACAGGTGGGAGTCATTTCTCTGTTTATAAAATCTAATTTATCAATTACCAACCCCGCTAAATGGAATCATGAAGGCTTGAAAGAGTTAACGCAGCTCTTTTGAAGGCCTACGTTGCTATGAGAAAACAGTTCAGGAACAAGCTGTGCTCAACCTTGGCTGCAGATTAGCATCAGTTGATGTGCTTTAAAACAAAAAACACCGATGTCTGGGCCCTATCCCCAGAGTCTGTGGTCTGGGATGGGACTCAGCATCATTTTATAAAAGTTCCCCAAGTGATTCTAATGTGTAGCCACATTTGGAAACCATTGAATCAAGAAAATCTATATGATTAATGTTTTTAACTAGCACTTATTATAAATTTCAATATGTTGAATGTGTTTCAAAAGATTAAGTCAACATTAAAGGAGGTTCACCTAGTGAAAGATGTCTTTCCAAAGGAATAGTAGCATCATATATAAGTCCTACTGGTACCATAATCTAAAATGACACATAAAACTGCCCAGATTTCCAAAACTGTGAATTGCTATTTTGCATAATGCATGAATATAAAAGAACATATCCATTATTTCAGCTTATCAGATATTCATATCAACCTATGTGAAAGTACCTCAATTGCCACTATAAAAATGATATTTTTACATATGAAACAGTTTAAGTTTCTAAATGATGGCTTGTTCATCAGAACTAGTCAAATTTTAATCTTTCTGAAAAGTTTTTCCAGTGGTTATTGCAGAACCACTTTTATGGGGAGCATTTTAAAACGTATGGGTTACTTCCTATACTGTTCCTTTTTACTCTCTTTATACCCTACTCACTCACCAGTAGAAAACAGCAGAAATATTCCTAAGACCCAATGCACAAATATAAGGCCTTTCTCAGTGCAAAGGATGAACAAAAGCCTAGAGTCAGAACAAAGCAATGGGAGCAGGAAGCCTCCATAATTACAGCCTAGCTATACAAGGTACCTCACTCCTGCTACCTTGATTTGGGGGGCCCATTCCTGGGTAGATATTTATAGATAAGGAAAGGAAATATTGCCTTGAACTTGGTGTTTGTAAATTAAATTAGATTGAAATTTGAATTAGAAAGGTATATGCTAACTATTCTTCTATATCTTATCTCTGGCCTACAGTAACCATGAACTAGGGCAGCACTTTTCAAAGTGGGTCCCCAGGACACTTCTAGGGGCAGAAGGGGGAATGTCCCCTTTCAAGAGGTAGATGAAGTCAACATTTATTTTTATAATAATACTAAGAAGTATTTTGCCCTTTCAAAGAGTTAAAATTTGTACTGACAGTACAAAAACAAAGTGGGGGAAAACTGCAGATGCCCTAGCATGAAACAAGGCTTGTTACCAAGTAATCATGGTACTTTTTATTGCCATATACTCACAAGAAAAAAAGTTATCTGTTCTACTTAACAGTGATTCAAAAGATTGATGAAGTAATAAGAGTTATTAATTTTACTAAATCTCAACCTTTGAGTGCACATTTTTAAAATATTCTTTGCTAGAACTGTACATAAAGCACTTTTGCTGCATACTGAGGTACGATGTTTGTCTCAAGAAAAAGCATTTGGGAAATGGCTGGAGTTGCAAGCTGAACCAGCCACTTTTTTCATAAAACACTGTTTTTACTTAAAAGAAAAATGGACAAACAATGATCTTGGGTTTTTAGCCAAAGTTTCTTCAAAATTAAATAAACTTGTGTTCATCAAATTCAGAAAATATCACTGCTGGAAATAGAATACAAGCTTTCAAGCAAAAATTAAATTTGAAAACATATCTGCCAGCATAAACTTGACATCTTCACAATACTTAAAGACTCTTTTGACAATATCAGTGGGAATATTAACAGATTCTATTTTGTGTGTGTGATGGTGGTGGTTATATAATGAAATGTGTCAACATTTGGAATATCTGCATGACCCCATGAATTAATATTTTGAAAGTGATCAATGCAGAAATATTACAAAATTGCATATGGAAAAAAATATCCACCCATCCACAGAAAAATGGGATATTAATTTAACTAAGTACAAAAACTTCTGTGATATAGTCTCAGAATTCTACCCTGCAATTAACCTTAAGAAAGTATCACTTGTCAAGCTTTGTTAGGAGCAAAGAAGAATGGCCACTATTATCTGAAAAGGCTATTAAACTACCCCTCCTTTTCCAACTGCATATCTATGTGAGGCTGAATTTTCTGCATGTAATTTAATCAAAGCAACATATCACAACTTTTGAACGCAAAGCAGACATGACAGCCCAAATGTCTTTTATTAAACCAAATACCAAAGAGATTAGTGAAATATAAAACAATGCTCTCTTCTCACTTATTTTGTTTTAGAAAATATTTTTATCTTTTTAAAAGGTGTCTTTTAGTTAGCAGATGGTGGAATTGTTATTTTAAAATAAATTGATTAGTAGACATTTTCTTAATTTTAATTGCTAATACATTAAATACCATGGATATAACACATAAACTAAAGCTATTTGGTCATCCTCAATAATTTTGAGTGTAATTATTTGCAAACAGTTGCCTTAGGTCAGTGGTCGGCAAACTCATTTGTCAACAGAGCCAAATATCAACAGTACAATTGAAATTTTTTTTGAGAGCCAGATTTTTTAACCTGAAACTATATAGGTAGGTACATTGTTATTAACTTAATTAGGGTACTCCTAAGGCTTAGGAAGAGCCACACTCAAGGGGCCAAAGAGCCGCATGTGGCTCGCGAGCCGCAGTTTGCCGACCACGGCCTTAGGTGAACTCTTTCCCATACTTCATCAAACCAGTCTCTTGCCCTAACCGGTTTGGCCTGCGGACTGAAGGGTCCCAGGTTCGATTCCAGTCAAGGGCATGTACCTTGGTTGCAGGCACATCCCCAGTCGGGGGCCTGCGGGAGGCAGCTGAATCGATATTTCTCTCTCATCGATATTTCTAACTCTCTATCCCTCTCCCTTCCTCTCTGTAAAAAAATCAATAAAATATTTTTTTTAAAAAAACAGTCTCTTAGTCAATCACTCAGCCTACAAATATTTATTTAGCACTTACTGCCAAACAATATTATAGGGCTGGTAATTGTAGGGAGCAGCTCTAGGGTCAAGCCTCAGGCTGACCTGTGGCAGGGCCACATCAAGTCCCAGCCGGGAGGGCAGAGCTCTCCTAGCATAATTAAGCCTGACCTTGTAGCCCTCCCTGATTCCTTCCTAAGTAGCTAATGGGCTGTGGGAGGTGCAGCAAGTGTTGCAAAAACAAGAACATTTGTATACATGTTAATCTACCCTTGTTTTAATCAGACTATAAAATAAAGCATCGGCTTGCAGGCTGGGTCTTTTATGACCTCATCCAGGCACAGGAGATCCACCGAGCCCCAGCTGTATTCTCTTGTCTGTCTTTTCTTCAATTCTTCACTGCCCCTCCTCAGGTTCACCCTTGGCCATGCTGGCACGGCACATAATAAAAGGGCAGTAAATAAAAGATACCCAGTCTGTGTCCTCCTGGAGTTTATGTTCTGGTGGAAGTAGACAATACACAGGAAAACAGATGTATGAGTTAAGCAACTTCTAACAGTGGTAGGTACCATGAAGTCAGCAACACAGAGTGATATGATAGGGAACAACTCTCAAGATAACTTTAGATTGGATTTTGAGGAGAGATGTCTATGAGTCGGTGACATGGGAATTGAAACTGAATGACACTAAGGAGTCAGCCATGCAAAGATCTGGGGGAAGTCTGTTCCAGGGAAGGAAAAGAAAGTGTAAGGACTGAAGTGCAAAGAGGTAGGCTAGAGCCACATTAGGGAATGCTTAGATTTTATACATAAAGAGATATATCTGACCTACCTGTTTTTCCTTCAACCAGCACACTCTCTGCCCCTCAATATTTGCACTCATGAAATTTATTCAGTCACCCCAAAGGCTTCCCATTGTCCGCTCTCCAAGCCCACACTTGAATCATATGCTAAGGAAAAAAGAGACAAGGCTTCTCAAGGTAGAAAGATCCCTATGCATACAGGCGGAGTGAATCTTTCCACAGAAGATGATTACACAAGGGTTAGCAGACTAATAGCAAGATCTTCTCTGCCTTCCCCTTATCTGCCTAAAAACAGTACATAAATTTCCCTTTGTGAAGGTGTCCCTGTCTCCCATACCAGGAAGAGAAACTCGTTACTGGAGACAGAGAGGCAGCATGGAGATGAGTCTGTATCATAGTGACAAGTCATTCCCAGTCTTTCTGTTGTTAGGGTCAGTTTGCATATTACCCTGTTACTATATAGGATAGAGGCCTGGTGCACGGGTGGGGGCCGGCTGGTTTGCCCTGAATGGTGTCCCGGATCAGGGTGGGGGTCCTGCTTGGGTGCCTGGCCAGCCTGGGTGAGGGGATGATGGCTGTTTTCAGCTGGTCACACCCCCTTCAGGGTGGGGGTTCCCACTGGGGTGCCTGGCCAGTCTGGGTGAGGGGCTGAGGGCCGTTTTCAGGCTAGCGGGTGACTGAAGCTCCCAACCTCTCCTTTTTTTCTTTTTTTTTTATTCTGGGATTTATTTACCTTCTATGGCTGTCACTGGAGCTGAGAGTCAGCTTTAGCTCTGAGGCTCGGCTCCAGCTCTGAGACCTCGGCTGCTGACAGCAGGTATCTGGGTTTGTTTGGCTTCTATAATTGAAACACTTGCAATTCCAGCTCTGAGGCCCAGCTGGCTGAAAGCAAGTTTCTGGGGATTGTTTAGCTTCTATAATTGCAACATAGTTCCTTAGAGTGCAGCTCAGAGCTGGGCGGCGGCAGGCGGGGAACCTTGGCTTCCTCCATCACTGGAGCAAGCAAGCCTCCTGTTCACTTCAGCTGCCTGGCTTCCGGCCGCCATTTTGGTTGGCAGTTAATTTGCATATCGCCCTGATTAGCCAATGGGAAGCATGTCAGAGGTACGGTTAATTACCATGTTTGTCTATTATTAGATAGGATGTTGTAAATGTTCTAAAGAGTAGTTTTTCATTGAGAGGAGGGTCATGACTCTCCCAAGAATCTGATAAGAGTTAAGGACACTCCCATATAAATTTTTATATACAAAAATATTTGCATATAATTCCAAGTAATATCTTAGATCCCTGAAGCTCATTCATGAAGCCAAGTTAAAAATCAATGCTAGACACTAAATGTTCATATCTTTCAAGTTTTTAACAAGTGACATGATATATATCTTATAAAAAGTAACTCTGATAGCTAATTAGTTAATGAGTTTTAGAAAAACAAGTAGTATCATTAGAAGGATAGTGCAATGGTCCAACAATAGGTAGAGATACAAAGTGAGCAATGAGTTTCCTGCAGACAAGATAACCATCTCAGATAGAGTCATTGAAGATTACTCATGCAATGGAGTGTTTGCTCAAAGTGAGGTAGAGGGGCCCTTTCATGAAGAAAGAAGTTTCAAGATAATATGGAGATCCAAAATTCTCACTTTTTTCTTTATCTGTCCAAATTATCCACTCAAAATACGGTACCATTCCTCCTGAACAGTTTTCTGAGCATTAGAAACTTAGCAGGTTAATAGCCTTTGCAAATCTGCAAACCTTACCGTCAGAGCTGGGGCCTGATGCTCGGCAGTGCTTGCCTTGTGACTACATAAGAGAAGGTCTTTCTTTAAGGTCATCATGAAGGTTCTCTGATACCTCATTCATGACATTACTTGGAAGTCCAAAGCCTTAATTTTTTATTTAATTTTATTTATTTAATTTTGAGCTTTCATTTTTATATGCTCTCCAGAAGCCTCATAAATGACCAGACAAACTAACATTGTAATTAAAAAGAAAAAGGAGAAACAAAACACTATGACCCTACCACCATACCAACGCCTTGCCTCTTCCAGCACTCTATTTTATGCCATTGTCAGTGATAGTGTAAATAATTGTGAAGCTGCCCAGCTGGTGTGGCTCAATGGTTGAGCATCAACCCATGAACCAAGAGATCACCGCTTTGATTCCCAGTCAGGGCACATGTCCGGGATTGTGGGCTTGATCCCCAGTAGGGGATCTGCAGGAGGCAGCTGATCAATGATTCTCTCTCATCATTGATGTTTCTAGTCCTTGCTCCCTCTCCCTTCTCTCTGAAATCAATAAAAACGTATTTTTTAAAAATAATAATAATTGTGAAGCTGCTGTGTGCCGTGGAATAAATGTGCCTCATCCCCTCCAGCAAGTAGAGTATGTGTGTATCATTAAATGTGTGAACAACGGAAACTCAGAGCCCCATTTGGAAGCTTTATTTCATAGCACCAGTCCAGTTCTAGAACCATATATCACTCAGGGTTCTGGTAAAAAGATAACACACAAAAAGGATTAACTGAAGAGAACTTAAGGAGGAAAGTATTCAGAGATATGGACATGGTTACAAGTACAAACAAAGAATGGTAAGGCCCCCCCAGGCCGACTTGCAACAGTAGGAATTCTCTATGACCACTGGGAACTGGTTATCAGAGGGCATGGAAACTAGGGCCACACAATAAGGAACTCCTAGCAAAATCTAGTTTAAAAGAAAGGTAGCCCCTGCTGAACCTAGAAAGAGTGGGAAGAATAAGTACCTCAATCACTCACTCACTCCTGTTTTATTTTTTTCTGATCTCCAGTCCTGGCCCCTCATACCCAAACCCAAATAGAAGTAGGGAGCAGATTAGCCTGGTTGAGTCCCTAGCAGTCAAGCTGCCTGAACATATAAAAGGGCAGAGACAAATAAAGAAAATATCTTAGGGGGCAAATGAAAAACAAGATTGTAACAGCTCCCATATTTGCTCTATGAGGGCAGCATAACCATGACAATAAAACTTGACAGGATGTTTCAATAAAGAAAAATTACAGATCAGCCACACTCATAAACATAGGTAGAAAAACCCTGAACTAATTATTAGGAAACTGAATCCAGTAAAATATAAAAAGGATAATAAAACACAATCAAGTTGATCCTATTTCAAGAATGCAAAGTTATTTTAATGTTTGAAAATAAATCAATTCACCACATTAAATAAATAAGGAAAAATAGATCATTGTCTCAATCAATGCAGAAAAGACTTAAAAATTCATCATACATTCAAAAAAACACTTTAAAGCCTATTTCTGAACTAGAAATCAAAGATAATTTCCTTAATTTGTTAAAACATATATATAAGAAATCAATATCAAATATTATAATTAATAACATGTTTAAAACTTTCTCTTTGAGATTAAAAAATAATAAGTTCCCAGTCAGTGAAGTAAGGCAATAAAAAGATATATGTTATAAGGGTTATGAATAAGTTTATTTAGTAAGGTTTCTGGATCCCAAGTTAATACCAAAATAAATTGCCTTTAAAATTGCCTTTATACACACCAGCTGTGAAACACTTAGAATATGAATTTTTAATGAGGCTATTTACCATAGCATAAAAATATTACATTTCTAAAAATAAATATAATAAAATATATGAGGAGGTCTCTATAAAATATTATGGAGAAAAACTAAAGACCAAAACAAGTAGGAGAAAATCATGTTCATAGGCTGAGATATTCCATATTGTGAGGATATCAGTTCTCTCCACATTGATTTAGTTTCTGTGTAGTACCGATCAAAATTCCAAGTAAAATGCAACAAGTTGATTCTAAAATATATATGGAAATGCAAAGAATTGGGAATAGCAAAGGCACTGAAGAAGGAGGAGGCAGTGATTGTAGTTGTGTAGATGGTGGTGGTATAAGAAATTAAGCTATAATATATCAGGTCTTGCAATAAACGTGGTAATTAAGAAAGTGTGTTATTTTTGCAGGAATAGACAAGTGGACCAATGGAATAAAATAGCCCATAAACAGACCACACACATATAGATATGTATACCTGACCTAAGAAAAAGAAAGGGAAAGAATAATCTCTTAATAAATAGTCCTGAAACTATTGGATAACCATTTATAACAAATGAAACTTGTATTTAACCTCAGGCCATGCACAGGTGGCCAGTGGTTTGAGTGGCCTGCTGGTTTCTTGGCTAACACTGGATATCCAGGGTAATGTAGGATTGCCAATCTGGGAGGCCTCACCTATGAATGCTCTTCTCTGCTTTACATGGTCTCTCGTCCTCCATAATCCAGACCAGTCTTGTTCACATAGCAGCAACTTTCCAATAGAGCATTGATTCTTAACTGGGGTGATTTTGCTCCATTCCCCAGGGACATTTGGCAATGTCTGCAGGCCTGTTTTGGTTGTCACAATTGAAAGGGAGGGAGGTAGGATGGGGTATGGTGGTATGTGGAGAGGCTTGCTTCTTGGCGTCTAGTGGTAGAGGCTAGGGATGTTGATAAACATCCTAAAATGCACAGAATAGCTTCCAACAACAAGAAATTATCTGGTCTAAAAATGTCAATAGTGCTGAATGAGAATGAATTCAGCACTTCAGTAGAATGAATGAAGCTGCAAGGTCCCTTAAGTCTATGCTTGGGACCCATGCAATATTATTTTCACTGCATTCTGCTGGGCAACGTATCACAAAGCCAGTTCAGATGCAAAGGGTTGGGGAAAAGACTCCACCTTTCTTACCTATGACAAAAGCTCATACTATGGGGGTGGGCTGAGGGGTTGAACTACTAGGTGAATGTTAATGCCTTTTCATGAAATGGAGATTGATACATAAATACAATGAAGTTAGGCAGAGGGATTCAAGGTTGATTCCGAGCTTTCAGAGATGGAGCATTAAGGAGACAGAAAGGCAATAGACTGAGATTAAGATGATAAGAATACAATGAAAACTTCAGGCCTGACATGTTGATTTTGAGGTGTCCCCAAGACATGTAAAGAGGAGAATGGAGTCATTTAAGTTAAGTCCCCTGAATGCAGGCTACCAAGAAGCCTTGGCAGTTCATATGGATAAGTAAAACTTAAAATTCATCTTATTGCCAGGCTCATCATAATGTCACAACTTTTTAAAAAATCCAAGTTCAACTTAAAAAAAAAAACTACAGAAAAATAATCTAGGTCTTCACTAAGGCCACTTGATGAGTCAGCAAAGGAGGAATTACATCACACAGCAAAACCAATGAGTTTTAAAACCCTCTTAGATACCTCCTGCCTTCCCCCAAACTTCTATTGCATGTGGCAACTACTCCTCTTCCTTCCCTTACCCTTTACAAACTCCAACAACTGCTCTCAGCCTACCTGACTTTCCCTTTTTATTCCTCCACTACTTGTCTTCCTCCCTGCCACCTCCCACGGTTCTTGTTTTTCTTGGTAAGTCTCTATACTTGCAAACTACCCATTTGCTTTTCCTATGCACCACTACACTCAACGAAACCAAAGAATCCTCCCCTGTTCCCACTTCCTTAGAAAGTGAGTGAAGTGGAGGTTAAGTTTATTTATATTTTAAATTTTTTTAGCTCCTGGATAGCTTCATGGAGAAAAATGATTCTATGATACTGTCTTGTCTAAAACTTGTCAATCCATTAGCTTACAGGGATAAAAATGGGTCTTAGTTTCTATTTCCAGGTATAAATGAGCAGAAAGACTTCAGACCCAAGGTATGAGCAGGGCTTTCCTCAAACTGCAAGTTGTCTCACTTGAAGTATAAGTTATGAGAATCCATAGGCAGAGCATACCCACAGGACACGATGCTTCCCAGAGAAATAGCATTCATCCTATTGTACAGTGTTTGAAGCCTATCAGAACTAAATAGTTCATTTCCACAGGTTCAATGATAGGACCCGTCTTGGTTTGCCCAAGCTGCCATCACTAAGTACCATAGACTGGCTGGCTTAAACAACACATTTATTTTCTCAAAGTTCTGGAAGTCCAAGATCAATGCCAGCATGGTCAGGTTCTGGCAAGAACGCCATTCTGGATTTCAGGCAGTCACTTCCCCACGTGTGCTCACATGGCCTTTCCCTGATGTATGTGCACATAGAAAAGCTCTGGATGTCTCTTCCTCTTCTTACAGTTGCACTAATTTCATCGTGGGGGGCCTCATTCACATAACATCATCTAAACCTATCCCCTCCCAGAGGCTGTTACATTGGGAATTAGGGCTTCAACACATGAGTTTGGGGAAAAGACCAACATTCAGTCCACAATGAGCCCAAAGATATCAACAGCAGAGAGAAAAAAATTTATAGGAAGGTGTGAAAACCCTATGTTCACATATAATATTTTTCTGGAGTTGAATTAAAGCAGTTCTTACCTTCATGATAATTACAATTTACTCTGCATCCAAACATTCAGTAAAATCTCTATTTCTGATTTTAAAATATTTTACTGCTTCTCACAAAGCCACAAGCCCCTGCTTTTAGTACTTTTCCCTAAAAACAAATATGCTCTGCTTTTTGAATATTTTTTGTAATTAAAAATTATTTTCTTTTTTCTCTTTTTTTGTCCCTTTTTATAGCAATATCTTCCCTTTTCACACATCAATTTTTCTTCTTTCTGAATTGCAGAGGTGACAAAAAAAAAAAAAGAAGTTGAATAACTCTGTGAATGTAAACACGTCTGTTGCCATGGGAGCAGCAGCTGCTGAGTGATGAGAACCATTGTGGCTGCAACATTTGCAGGACACCAATTACCAAAACCTGGAAACTCTAATTCTGTAAACAGGGACAACAGTGAACATAGTTAGAGAAAATTGCTTATTTTCTTTGGAGAAAGAGAGTCAAGCCAGGAAACTTTGAGAACTATAGAAGGCAATGATGATGTTGATGAGCATGCTCAGTGCCTAATGAAGTGATCATTTTCAAAGAGGCCTGGGGAAAATGCAATTTACAGCTACCATGACTACATCATGGGAGTCTAATATTACCTCCTGTGTTTACTGGTGGTTTCCCTTAGCATGGTGAAGAGGCAGTGTGCATATGGTACCAACCTGCAATTTAGCAAACTGTTGCTAAGTTGTTGCCTACTGGGTACCACAAAATTGTGAGCAATGTAAAACAAGTCATGCACTCAGCTTTCATTTTTCAAACTCTGCATTAAATGTTCAGTGCCAAGGAAAGAAAGCTATAGCTACACTACTTATCCTTCTCCATCTTAAGAATGAGAAGATTAATCGAGGAGTCTTTTTATTTACTGAAAGCATCATTATGTCTTACGGGCATAAGGGATTAGGGACCATCTTTGTGCATTGTGCTTTCCAGTTATCTAATAGGAACAACTAACCACACCCATGTTTCTGAGATTTTGCATACAAGAACTGAGGACTCACCTTATGAGGACACATTTATTAGAAGATGTGTAATAAAAATTATCTGTGTCCTATATATGTCATAGCCCTCGAACCAGAATGCCAAGAACTGGGCCCTGAAGAACCTGATTTGTCACAATCACAAAACACAGTCCCATGAACTCCTTGATGGCTCATTTGACTAGTCATGCTTTTTTTTTATCTTATTCACAAAACAGAACAGTTTTCTGTACATATTGCTACAAATGTATTTAGTTGACTATAAGTAGACAAAATGAAAAGTTGTTAAAGCAGTTAGTTGTACCAAATTTGAATAAATAAATATGATTCAAGTGCGATAAAAGATTTTAAAAGACTTTAATTTCTACATTTAAGTTAAAATAGTGGATTTAAAATTTTCATTGTAGAAATATTAAACCTATTTTTATGAACCTCAAAAATATGTTCAGTCTTGGTTTAGAGAGGCAGAGTTTGTAGAGTGGAAAAGAAATAAACAAACCCTGGCTGGTTTGGCTCAGTGGATAGAGCATTGGCCTGAGGATTGAAAGGTCCTGGGTTCGATTCTGCTCAAGGGCACATGCCTGGGTTACGGGCCTGATCCCCAGTAGGGGATGTGCAGGAGGCAGCCAATCAATGATTCTCTCTCACCATTGATGTTTCTATCTCTCTCTCCCTCTCCCTTCCTCTCTGAAATCAAAAAAATATATTTTAAAAAAAATTTTTTCTGTGTCCAGCTTGGACATTAATTGGTCACATGACTTTGAACAAATCATTCAAACTCACTTTCCTCAGCTGTAAATGTTCTCCCTGGTGAGGTCCAAATGACTTTATATGTATGAAAGTCGTTCAAAAACTGTAAGCTATAAAATAAACCATATATACCCAGTCTCTTTAATGTCTTTCTCCTTTGGGTCTTTATACAAATGCCATCCTTGGGCACCTCGTCTAAAATGCAGCCCACTTCCAACACCTTTCCTGCTTTATTGGTCTCCTTAGCATTTTTCACCATGTTGCACAATACATAGCCTACTGTTCTGTGAAGGACTTTAACTTGCTATTACCTATACTCTATGAAAGCAGAGGCTTTTTTACTATTTTACTCCAGCTATACGCAGGAGTAAATATTGACCTAAGTAGTAGGTGTTTATAAATATTCTGAATGAATGAATGCAAAAAATGAATTAATAAATAAGTCATTGTCAATATTTTTTAAATGGACTTTCAAAATGATGAGAACATAACCAGAGTGATTACATCAAAGCCTCTCAACCTATCTGTTAAAGTCAACACACTCCAATCAAAGAGTTAGGGCATCCACAAAGTGGACCGTTCTAGGCACACCTCTCCGCTGTTGCCTCTCTGTCACAGGTACAAGCCAGCCAATAACATCAGCTCCAGCCCCCTGATAGGCTTGTTATCAGCATAAAATATGATTGTGTGAGCAAAGTACCTTAAAAGTTAGAAGCACCAATAAAATATTGCAATCTGTACTATTATTAAACCCTGGGGCTTCTGGTGCCTTAATATTTTGTCAGGGACATTAAGCACAGTGGGAGCAAGAGTGACAGTGCAATGTAAACATTTTCCAAGGAGTGAAGAGAAGGCAGTGCAGCTGGTCTGGGCCTCTCTAGTATGAATGAGCCTGGAACTCAGCCAGGACTGCAGAGAAGGGCACAGATTACAGAGCCTGGGCAGAGCCTGGGCAGCCTACAGTGTTCTTCATGAAACTCAGAAGAGCTGAGTTATAAGGAAAACTCAGATATAGAAGCAAGCTAAAATGTGTACGTTAATGTGCATTGTTCAGTACAGCATCAAAAGCACAATTAAAAATATGTTAAATTAGTCATGTACCTGGAAATAATAAATCACTGCTTCCTTCAAAATGTCACGGAAAGGGGAAGTTTCTCCTGACACATTCCATTGTTCTTTGGGTACTGTTTTCTTGGTATGATGCCTTTCAGTGTCCCTGCATTTGATTAACTCTCAAATAACAGGAAGCTTTTAGGCATTAAAATTCAGAACAGTTTCCCATGCTTCTTATTTCTCTTTCCCTCAGAATTATTGTAAATTAGGGGTCAAGAATCAAGTCTTCTAGAGTGAGATGAGTCAGAAACAAGTGGAGTTCTAGGCCCGTGTGTTAACTGTTGTGATTGTGGAAGAGCAGACCCTGTGGAGTCACACTGCTCTGGGTTTGGGTCCAGCTCAGGACTGTTTTAGCCAGTTTCCCCAGCTGATTCCAGAAAAAGATTTCAGAGGCTGGTAATCTGAAATGTGTAGAACTGGTGGACACATTCTCCCTTCAGATGTCTATTGCATGAGTTGATATATGCATGCGGGTTTTCAATCTTTGGCCTAAAAAAAGAGAAGAATGGTGGAGAGGAGTGGACTATAACACCAGAGAGAGGGAAGAGTTGGGGAAGATGAAGAGAGTGAAAAGGTATTCATATTCATTCTCTCTCTCTCTCTCTCTCTCTCTCTCTCTCTCTCTCTCTCTCTCCCTTAGTTTTGAGCCCTGATGGAAAAAGGAGTTAGGAACAGAATTTGAAGAGTAGTAACAGGTGGAGCTGGGGTGGGGATGGAGACATGTACAAGCAATGCAGCCTCAGGTCCGGGTGGAAAGGTGCCGCACCGAAATAGAGATAAAGCCATCCTTGACCCTGAATCCCTTTACAGCACCCATGCTGCCACTGACCTCAATTCGGACTTGGTGCTGAGGGATCCAGGGGCAGCTGCCAACCCAGAGTGGCTCTGCTTGGCAGCAAGGCTTGGAGAGTGTGTCCCCAGGAAAGGCGATGCTGACCATGTCGATCAGAGTGGAGGGACCGAAGTAGCCTTGCTCTCAAACCCACATGAGACACCCATGGGGAGGGACTTGCAGGGTGGCTGTCACATTGGGAGGGCTAAAGGCCATTGGAATGTGGGTGTTACTGTTAACAGGACCTCATCTGTGCCCTTAGGTAAGACAGTGGGTTAATTGTTTACCTCAAAGGCCCATTGAAAGGATTAAATTAGATAATAATGAGGTGCATGGACCTGTGCTTTGACACAAAGAAGGAACTAGATAAATATATCAGTCCTAGAGGATTGCCAGGCACATGAATGCAAAAGTGCAGAAAGAATACCCACAGACCCCAGTGTCCGTCTCCATTCCCACCCCCTTACCTAAGCATCCTTACCAAAATGATAACGGCCCAGGACCTGAGTAACTGTCCTAGATGGTGTCCTTTAGCTTCCTGCACAAACAGCAGTCTGGGCTTCCATTGCCCATTCATTGCACGTCAGAGGACAGACAGTCGCGTTGCAGTATTCTGTATGCTTTTGTCCTCAACCTCACTGGTGTCTCTTAAGCATCTTGTAAATTAATAAGATCCTTTGAAAGAGAGAACATTTTTGACTTAAAATAGTGCCAATATTAAATGAGCAAATCTGAATGAAGTTCCTTGTAAGCATGTTATCCGGCTCAGAGAAGATTTTGATAGCCAAATCACCATCCCATTGTGGTGTCTCACAGTTTCTGTTGGTTCAATATGCTATTTTTAAAGCCCCTGTAATGTTGCCCTCACAAAGGGGCTGTAGGAAAAGTAGTCAGAAAAACAAAACACCTAATCAAATAAAAATAAAAATGAGGCTGCATACCAAACCTGACAAAATAAAACATTGATCTCTCCCAGTGGCCTGCCACAGCTGGTTCTGCCAGCTCATGTACTGCTGAGAAGCCTACCTTGTCTTGATTACATCCAAAGCGAAATTGCGCCTGTGTTATTTAATCCCATGTGTACCAGGAATGCAGTGCCTCTGACAAACATCAAGTGCAAGCAGCTGCCTTCGCTCTTCCCAGCTCTCAATATGCAATTGTGTAGACTTTCCGAGTAATGCAAATTTATAAAGTGGGTGTAAATTAAACTATTAAAAATTCAAGTTGTTTCAGTTAGATGAATGATTCAAAGGACAAGAACGTGGAGCTTCGAGGCTGTGCACTCAGTCTTAGAACATATTCATCAGGCCTGAGTAGAAGTGCTCTACTGCACAGAGTAGCATGTGCTACATTACAAAAGATCGTCAGGTTGGGAGCTGCATTTTCTTTTCCTTATGAGAACTGTCCACTCTCCCAACCCTACTCCCTAACCCATTTATATTACAATGTAGAATCATAGCTGTCTTTATATTAAATGTAGAATTATAGCTATATGAGAGCTTTAATGGTAACCAGTCCAGACACTCATTTTAAAGATGAGAAATAAACAAAACTCAGTAAACTGTCTTTCTGGAAAGACAGTTTAAAATTCAGGAAAATGTTTATAAGGCTCTCTTTGCTGGGGTTTAACCTTAGAGGCCCCTAGAGGAATTCATTTTTGTCACCAAGCAAAAGGAAATATGATTCAAAAAAATATTTAATTTGGTCTCCCCAAGGAGACTATGAATTCTTCAAAAACAGGTATTATGTTCTATTATCTTTACATCTTTAACAATGCACATAACAGACATTAAATAAGCATGAAAAGAATAAACTATCTCCCATGTGTGATATATCAAATATTCCACCTCCTCATTCTATTTCAAGAAAAAATTGTCAGATCTTCCTGATAAATTTCTCCAGTTATGGACTGTGCCAAATATTATATGTAAATTAAATACTGTAGAACTATTTTTAGTAGTTAGTCTTAACTAACTACTTGCTTACTTTCTGCCTGGGGATAAGAGAAGATACGGAAGACAGCAAAGAGTTGAAAATATCCATATTTATGTATACATGCCCAACTTTGGGTACTGCACATAAAATCATTCTCTTTAAAAAGAACATTCTCCAAGTCACGAAGATCTTGGGATTGGGTTGTATTTATATTATCCCTCATTATAATAAAATCATTATTTCAGTCCTTGCTGCACTAATTATGGAAAAGCATCCTACATTGTAGGCATTGTCTTTTTGCCTATAAAATATACTTTGTCTTGCTAAACTTGATTTGTTGGGTGAACTGTTGGCAGCTTATTGCCATTGAGATAGAAATAATAGCTTTGACCAC
>NW_005871078.1:5811923-5813090 GCF_000147115.1 Myotis lucifugus
CACAATATTTTTTGACCTCAGCCTCTATTGTTTTTTTTTTTTTCAAAAATGAGAATCAAAGGAGGGGTCCACTTAAGGATAACCAACTATGGCTCTTAGGGGTCATAGACACACCCTCTCTTACAAGAGTTGTGGCATTTTGAGGGCAACCAGCCCAGCAGGGGGGGGGTATTTAGGGGTTGATCAGGCCCAGCAGGCAGAGGGCAATTAGGGGTGATCAGGAAGGCTGGGGGGGGGGGGGGGGGCGGGCAGTTAGGGGGCAATCAGGCAAGCAGGCAGGTGAGCAGTTAGGAGCCAATGGTCCCGGATTGTGAGAGGGATGTCCCGGATTGGAGAGGGTGCAGGCTGGGCTGAGGGGACGCCCCCATCCCTCATGCACGAATTTCATGCACCGGGCCTCTAGTATATTTATAAATGTATACCCCAAAGCTTCTCATTCCATGTTCCTGTTTGTCTTAGAGGTGAGGCCACACTGATCCTCTCAGAGTGATTTTCAAAAAAGGTGGTAGCTAACGGCAAGTTCTGTGCAGCATGACTTATGGGCATTAAATGCCATTCCCAGATTGATTTCAGCAAAATCCCCTGATCTCAGGTATATCAGTGATGAAGATTCTCATCACTCGCAGTAACCAAGAGAGGAACGCTGGTTATCAGAGGCTGGTGGGTGAGGGGAAGGGAGAGATTCTGATCCAAGGGAACAGACTTTAAGAACTTAAGTTATGGAGACCTAATGTACAACCTGGTGATTATAGTTAATAAGACTGTATTGTATACTTGGAATTTTCTGAGACACTAAAGTATATGCAATATTTATTTGTCAAAAATAATTTTAAATTTTTTAAAGTAGCATATACAATAATTAGAATGAAAATTTTAGATGAATCGATATGACTTTCATTTGTAAACTGAATCAAGTGTTTGAGTGTAAATTATCTCTACTTCTTTCCCAAAACAAATGTGATTTTATTCAGTTGCCCCACATATTCTTCAGTTTTTAGCTCTATTTGTCACAAGATAGTCACTCAAATATTTGTTGAACAAATGAATTAATAGTCAGACATTCTCTACCTTTTGTCTATGGCCCCTTTTTCCTCCCGAGTACAGTAGCTAGTTTTGATTTCTATTGAGCTTATTTAGCACTGATTATTCATCAAATTTTCAAGGTTA
>NW_005871078.1:5813190-5814331 GCF_000147115.1 Myotis lucifugus
ACTGTCCTCAAAATGAAATCAAAGTAAGAGAAAAATGATCTATCTTGAAATGCTTGTCATTTTTTTTGTTTTCTCCATATCACCCTCTCCAAATCATGTTTTTACAAAGGGTCTGGATATGCAAAAATATTTACTAAAATATTTTCTGTGGATTCTAGTCCAACCACCTTGGAATGTATGTGATCTTTTACTTCCTATCTCAAGGATTAATTTTCTTTCCAAGACTTTAGTTCAGCTGAGGAAATACAATAAGCAATTCATCCAGGCTATAATTTCAAACTGTGGAGCTTCTGGCAGCCTGCCCCTCCTCCTCATTTCTTTAGATCTTCCTCCCCTCCTTCCTTCCTCCTCCTCACTCCCACTCTCCCACAGCCCCCAGTATCTTTCCTGTAAGCAATGCAGTTGCAAATTGGAATGGTAGGAAAGCTCCTCTGGTCACTCAAGCATAATAATTTGCTTTCTATTTTTAACAACAGATCTACTGGTAAAATAAATCAAGTGTTAGGAAAGTTCTATAATTAAATGTTGTGTTCTGTGCCTCTTTCTGAGGAACAAATAAATTTTTTCCTCCATAGGAGGAGTGATAAATGATTTAGAGATTTGGAAAAACTTCACCTCTGTCCCAAAATCCTTGATCTTGAAATATTGACTATGTTGATGAGAAATGCAGACGGTCCCCAGCAGGTCAGACTTAGAGAGTGCCGGGAAGCTTCCTGTGACTGCTCAAGAGTAGGGACAGCAGTGCCTCTAGGTTCCCTTTCAACATTCAGCTCATAAACTAGATCCCTCACTACCTGTATTGTGTCCACAAATTATATTTTAGTCTCCCTTTGCTTCTGCTCTGCCTGGTTGGAATGGAGCAATAGGAATTAAGGTGATAGATATCAAAGTAAATACCTTTTAAAAACCCAAGCTAGCCACAGAAAAGTAAATGCTCTTGTATTATCCTAATATATAAAAAGCCAGGGGCCAACACAACCAAAACAACCGGACGGATGACCAAACAGCAGGCTGCGTGGGGCAACCAGGCCAGCAGGGGGGTAGGGAGGGACAACCAAATGACTGAACAGCAGGCCGGCGGGGGGAGGGCAGTTGGGGGCAACCAGGCCAGCGGGGGGGGGGGTAGTTAGGGGGTGATCAG
>NW_005871078.1:5814431-5842237 GCF_000147115.1 Myotis lucifugus
GGGGGGGGGCAGTTAGGGGCAATCAGGCAAGCAGGCAGGTGAGCAGTTAGGAGCCAATGGTCCCGGATTGTGAGAGGGATGTCCCGGATTGGAGAGGGTGCAGGCTGGGCTGAGGGGATGCCCCCATCCCTCATGCACGAATTTCATGCACCGGGCCTCTAGTATATTTATAAATGTATACCCCAAAGCTTCTCATTCCATGTTCCTGTTTGTCTTAGAGGTGAGGCCACACTGATCCTCTCAGAGTGATTTTCAAAAAAAGGTGGTAGCTAACGGCAAGTTCTGTGCAGCATGACTTATGGGCATTAAATGCCATTCCCAGATTGATTTCAGCAAAATCCCCTGATCTCAGGTATATCAGTGATGAAGATTCTCATCACTCGCAGTAACCGAGAGAGGAACACTGGTTATCAGAGGCTGGTGGGTGAGGGGAAGGGACAGATTCTGATCTAAGGGAACAGACTTTAAGAACTTAAGTTATGGAGACCTAATGTACAACCTGGTGACTATAGTTAATAAGACTGTATTGTATACTTGGAATTTTCTGAGACACTAAAATATATACAATATTTATTTGTCAAAAATAATTTTAAATTTTTAAAAGTAGCATATACAATAATTAGAATGGAAATTTTAGATGCATCGATATGACTTTCATTTGTAAACTGAATCAAGTGTTTGAGTGTAAATTTTCTCTACTTCTTTCCCAGAACAAATGTGATTTTATTCAGTTCCCCCACATATTCTTCAGTTTTTAGCTCTATTTGTCACATGATAGTCACTCAAATATTTGTTGAACAAATGAATTAATAGTCAGACATTCTCTACCTTTTGTCTATGGCCCCTTTTTCCTCCCGAGTACAGTAGCTAGTTTTGATTTCTATTGAGCTTATTTAGCACTGATTATTCATCAAATTTTTCAAGGTTATTTTGTAAAATTACTTTAATCTTCCCAGGGATTAGCTACCTCTCAATTCCCCATGTCCCTTCCATTTCCTTCTTCTCCTTCTCTACTCCCAAATTGGAAAGCATGATTTTTTTTTTTGGCATATCCTGTTTGTGTGCTCATTTTTAAAATACATCTTATTGATTTCAGAGAGGAAGGGAGAGGGAGAGAGAGATAGAAACATCAATGATGAGAGAAAATCATTGATCAGCTGCTTCCTGCATGCCTCACAACCTGGGCATGTGCCCTTGACCAGAATCAAACCTGGGACCCTTCAGCCTGCAGGCTGACACTATGCACTGAGCAAAACCAGTTAGGGCTGTATGCTCATTTTTAATCATTGATTTACAAATCATATTACAAGAAATTAATACTTTTTAAATTCAAAGGATAATTAGATGAAACTATTTGAAAATTTATTTCTTTGATTTGAAGAATAAATTACTGTGCTTAATCATATCATATGTTTTATTATTCTAGGTTAAAAAATAATAATTCCCTAATTAACCATGGGGGGATGATTTAGTTGTGAAAATAAATAAATATACTCCCATAAGAAAAATAAAATGTGTTAGATCAGCTCAGATTTTCTATAGTAATAGTTAAAATGTTCTTTGTTCATAGACTATTTGATGAGATGATGAATATCCAACCAAACTGATAATAAAAGATGGTTCATACTTCTCTCTAGAAGGTGGCTGCCTTTAACTAAGTCACCTGTAAGGAGGAAAATTTCATAGGTGGAGTTTTGTTGTCATTGTTATATTGCTTCTAATTATTCTCCCTAAAGCATTTAAGACTAGAAGGAAAAATAAATTAACATTTATTAAGTGCCTATGATGTATGAGCTGCCTGATAAATGCTACCTCATTTAATTCTTAAAAATATATTATTAAGCAGCTATAATTATACCCATTTTAAAGATGAGGAAACTGAAACTTAGAGCTCATAATAACTTAAACAAGATCTCACAGATAGTAGATGTTGAATTCAGGACCCAAACTCAGGTCTAACTCCGTTTGTGCTTCTATACCAAAAGCCACCCTGTGAAGTCTTACATGTTGCTCTCAATCAGAATATTATTACATGGATCTTCCCATAAATGCTATTTTTCCCATTTCATATTTCATAATGATCAAATTTCACAGTGATCATCTTAAATGCAATGAGATTCATCCCTACTGAAAATGTAAATTAGAACCTTAATTCTTTTTTTAAGGAGACTTTATTTCTGTTTATAGAAATGCTCTACCCACTGGAAAAAAGAGGTAGTAAGAAGTGACCTCTACTCCGATTTAATTATGTTCATTTGTCACTGGGATTTTTCTCAGCATTTTAAAATGAGCCAATAGTGCAAACCAATTAACAAACAAAATGAGATTACACTCAAAAACTGTAAAGTCAAACATCATTCCTGGTAAATACAAATATTAATAATTAGGGTTTTAATTAGAATAAACTTTAAACCAAATGAGGTATGGAGATAAACATACTAATCACAAGTCATTGCCATAACAAGTAAATGTTTTAGCAGAAAATACTTAAGTATGCAAGTAAGCTCTGTAAAGTCTTATTACTCTCCCCTCTTATGCCAACTTTTTAAACACCTTTGTTTTCAATTTTTTTAATACCGACATCAAATATTGAAATTTTCTCACTGTGACAGCATGAACTCCAGGCCTTTACTAACATCCATGACAAAGAGGAAACAAAAATAATGAAGTCAAGTGTCTGAAAGTGTTTTCTTCATATAGAAACATCTTGAGTTTTCTCTGGCAAACTTGAATCTCATTGCTCTATTTAAAAGAATAGCTATTATAACCTTGGAAGACACATTCTGGACTTGAAGTTTTTAAAAAGTAGAAAGATTACCTTATGAGCAATGTGAAGTAAAGCAGATAATTAACAGGGTGATTATGAATAGTATTGATACCTAGAGAATTATGTGTATAAACCAGTGATGGAGCTTTGTTGTATAAAGTGCAATCACTTTAAGGGAGACAAAATATTGCTACCAAAGAAGAAGCCTAATAATACAGGGAAGCCAAACTAGCTGTCTTGTCCATGGTGCTATAACTGACAGGTTTAAAAATGTATAGGATCGCCCAGACAGCTTTGCTCAATGGTTGAACATTGACCTCCACAGGCCAACACTCTATCCACTGAGCCAAACCAGCTAGGGTGACTATAGCAATATTATTAATAGGAAAAAAAAAAACTTGAGAAAACTTAACAGTGTATCAGTGATTGATTTACCTACGTAAATTGTGGTAGATCACCAATCTACTCAGTATACTTAACAAGGGGAGGAGAATTCCTGTAAACTGAATAAACCACCCCTCTGCCATCCCAGATGCCTGCTCCTTATTTGCTACCTTCAGGTGAATCTTGAGGAGCCTATTTGGTAGCATAACTAAATGGTCTTGGGTTTGTAAAAAAGAAATCCAAGAACTGCATGTGAAATCCAAGAAACCCAAATGTGAAGAACTGCAAAGGGTTCTACATTTTACCCTACTTGCAAGCTAACAAGCTAGTCCGCCACAATTTCAAGGATGCCTGCAGAAGACACCAGTACTTAATTATTCACAGCAATACCAGTAGCCAGAGTTCCAGCATTTTATTATGCTAGTTCCTGTGCTCCAACTCCAATGGGATGACACAAGAGGACCAGGTGATTCCTGCACACATGGTAGGCTATATTGCAGGAGAGGAATTTAGACCTTAGGGAAATGAATCTCTTAAAATGGGCAGTAAGCATATTTGCCCTTTGCTCTAGAGCAGCCGTGGGCAAACTACGGCCCGCGGGCCGGATCCGGCCTGTTTGAAATGAATAAAACTAAAAAAAAAAAAAGACCGTACCCTTTTATGTAATGATGTTTACTTTGAATTTATATTAGTTCACACAAACACTCCATCCATGCTTTTGTTCCGGCCCTCCAGTCCAGTTTAAGAACCCATTGTGGCCCTCGAGTCAAAAAGTTCGCCCACCCCTGCTCTAGAGGGAGGCTCTTTTCCAAGACTATAAACACATCTGGCTTTTCCCCTTGAAGGAGACATTGTCTCTGCCTTACAAGTCTATTCACCACACTAACATCCTTGAAAAGAAAGTTCAGAAGAAAGATAATCTTTGTGTCCCTGTTTACAAAATGCACAGAAATACAAGAGACACAAGGAGAATTGTCTCCCAACAAAAGCCACTTCTCATTTCCACACCATCTTGGCTTCTAGTGCATTTTCCAATGAGTACACTACCACATAGGCCACTTGAATTAGTCTGACAAACAGAGGCTGGGACCCAATCCATTCAACTTTTCTCACTCAGTAATAAATAGTCTTAATTAAGATGAGCAACAAGACTCCACGCCCCAGGATGAGGCCAACCTACAGGATTGACCCCAACCATGCCCTGCTGGGTCCAGGACTAAGCAGCTAAACAAATACCAGAAACCATCAGGACCTACATTAGAAATCCAGCTGGCCTTCACCTTATGCTTCTATATTGACCTTTCCACTTAGCTGGAGACAGTAATTCAGGTAAAGCAAAATATATATATTATCAGTTTCTCATTCTCCACCTTAGCACCCCCAAAAAGAAGTCTTAGGCAATTCTCTCACCCACAAAAATGCTTGTCAGAGTTGGCACTAATCTGAATGCATTTTTGCACTGAGTTGTTACACTTCAGTATATTTTAGAAAGTCAAATATTTCATACCACTTTATCTAATTGAATTCCTATTAGGGGAATAGCTATCTACAAAGTGAGCATAAATAATAAGTCAGTTATCCTTCTGGGAAGCTACTAAAAGTAATAAAGGGTAACTTCAATTTGGAGAGATTTCTATAGTCTTCTAAGGACTATTGAATCAAGTGAAGGTCTTTCTTTAAACTCTTTTTCTAAATTTTTTGTTTCTTTATTGATTAAGGTATTACATATGTGTCCTTATACCCCCCCCATTGCCCCCCCATCCCTCCCACTCATGCCCTCACCCCCCTGGTGCCTGTGTCCATTGGTTAGGCTTATATGCATGCATACAAGTCCTTTGGTTGATCTCTCTCCCTTACCCCCATCCTCCCCTCCCTTCCCTCTGAGGTTTGATGGTCTTTAAACTCTTAAAGATGTCTTGTGACTACCTCTTAGGTGCAAGTCACTGTATTTTCAGGAGGAAAGCAAATTAGTGCCTGGCTTCCACACAAGAAGTACATTCTCAGGGGTACATGTGGTACCCCTGGAGAGAAGTACTGTTTACATTTTGGGGATCCCCAAGAAGAGCTTACATCAAGCTAGGGGCCCAGGTTGACAGTGCCTCCAATGCAGCCTACCAGTGAGCTGATAAGCTTTGATATTCTCAGTTCAGTTCAAATAATTGAATTTAGGTTTTTCTTTGTTGTTTTTTGTTTTTTGGGGTTTTGTTTTGTTTTTTGTTTGTTTGTTTGTTTGTTTGTTTTGGAAGAACTGCCCAAGGGAAGTCAGAGTCCTCCATATTCTGTTTGTAGGCCACCAACTTGGATGGCACATTTTTTAACCTCTCACAGAAATCACCTGTGAGTGTCTCTGGAGTCTGCCCCATCCCCATTGCCACAGCTGTTGCTCAGTCATTCCATGGGATGGACAAATACCATCTGATTGGTGTGTTAAAGGATTTTTACTTCCTTGGTTCTATGGAAAAGCAGGGAGAGAAAGAATAGTAAACTACACGGAATCTGAAGCTAGGATGCCTGGGTGTGGATCCCGACTAGCCACACTTTTGTTAATATTAATATTGATCTGATCAGGGGAAAAAATCTTTTTTAAAAATATATTTTATTAATTTTTTACAGAGAGGAAGGGAGAGGGATAGAGAGTTAGAAGCATCGATGAGAGAGAAACATCCATCAGCTGCCTCCTGCACACCCCCTACTGGGGATGTGCCCGCAACCAAAGTACATGCCCTGGACCGGAATCGAACCTGGGACCCTTCAGTCCACAGGCCGGCGCTCTATCCACTGAGCCAAACCGGTTAGGGCAGGAAAAAAATCTCTAAGTATTGGGAAATGGTCAAGCTCACACTATCACATACAGATTCCTAAAATTTATAAAGATTAAAAACTCCAAGTTCATCTCACAAGTCAATCACTCAAAGACTTGCTCTCCAGACAGCCATCACACTGCTATATACAGCAGATGGGCTGTATGAATACTTCCTATTTTGTCACCCAGAATATTAAAAAGATATGTACTCAAATGTTGGGATTTATTCCATTAATAATTTATATTTTATAAACAAAATTCTAATACATGAAAATTAATTTTCTAATTATGTTATCTCCCACAGACAATGCCTTTATCCTAAAGTCTATTTTAACAATGACCTTTTTTTCTCCAAGAAATTTTTATTTAATTATGAATCAGAAAAAAGAGAGATTTCCTTATTTATTTTTAATCCTCACCCAAAGATATGATTTTATTTATTTTAGAAAGAGAGGAATGGAGAGAGAGACATCAATGTGAGAGAAAAACATTAATCTGTTGCCTCCCATATGCACCCCGACCATGGATCAAACCCAAAACCTTGTTTTTGTACAGGATGACATTCCAACCAACTGAGCCACCCAGCCAGAGTAATTCCCTTTTTAATAAAAAATCATTTGCTATTATATATTTTCATCTCAGTTTTATTAAGGTATAATGGACATAAATATAATTTTAAGGTATACAGCATAATTGCTTGACTAATATTAATGATGAAGTGATGACTACAATAAGTTTAGTTAACATCCGTCATTACAAATTGATACTAAAAAAGGAAAGAATTTATTCTCAAAACTTCCATCTGTGTCTGATCATTAGTGATAACCAAATATCAACAACATTTTTAATATCCATGTTCAACTCTATATAATATTAATCTTTGGGGGTTTTAAGTTGCTTCATCATGTTTTATGATGGTCAACCTATCCAAAGAATTCTTCCCATCCAAATAGCCTATTCAAATAATTATTTACAAAAAATATATTACATATCTGGAAAGTCAATTACATGACTGGAAAGTCAATACCCTGACAATAGCTGAAATATAATATTTTACATTATAATAGCTTTTAAGTGATGACTTGTTAAATACATGGTTTATCACATCACAAAACCAAAGAAAATAATTAAAAAGCTATTTGACAAAGGAGGCAAGAGCATACAATGGAGTAAAGATAGTCTTTTCAATAATGGTGTTGGGAAAATTGGACAGGTACATGCAAAAAAAAATGAAATTAGACCACCAACTTACACCATACATAAGAATAAACTCAAAATGGATAAAAGACTTAAATGTAAGTTGTGAAAACATAAAAATCCTAGAAGAAGACATAGGCAGCAAAATCTCAGATATCTCTCATAGCAATATGCATATACATCTCCTAGGGGCAAAATAAACTAAGGAAATAAAAAAATGAGAATAAATAAAAATAAAAAGCTTCTGCACAGCAAAATAAACCATCAACAAAATAAAAAGGGAGCCCACTGTATGGGAGAACATATTTGCCAATGATACATCTAATAAGGGGTTAATTTCTAAAATATATAAATAACTCATACAACTTAACAAATGGAAGACAAACAAACAATTAAAAAATGGGCAAAGGCCCTAGCTGGTTTGACTCGGTGGACAGAGAGTCAGCCTGCAGACTAAAGGGTGCCAAGTTCTCTTCTGGTGAAGGGCACATGCCCTGGTTGCGGGCTCAATCCCCAGTAGGAGGCGTGCAGGAGGCAGCTGATTAATGATTCTCTCTCATCATTGGTGTTTCTATCTCTCTCTCCCTATCCCTTTCTCTCTGAAATCAATAAAAATATTTTTTAAAATGGGCAAAGGACCTAAATAGATACTTCTCTAAAGTGGACATACAGATGGCCAAGAAACATGTGAAAAAATGCTCAAAGTCACTAATCATCAGAGAGATGCAAATTAAAACAACAAAGAGGTATCACCTTACACCTGTCAGGATGGCTGCCATCAACAAATCAACAAAGGACAAGTGCTGGTGAGGATGTGGAGAAAAGGGAACCCTAGTACACTGCTGGTGGGAATGCAGACTGGTGCAGCCATTATGGAAAACTTAACGTATAAAATTAAATATGGGATTGACATTTGACCCAGTGATTTCACTTCTAGTTATATATCCTAAGAATCCTGAAACAATTAGAAAGAATATATGCACCCCTATATTCATAGAAGTGCTATTTACAATAGCTAAGATTTGGAAACAGCCCAAGTGCCCATCAGTAAATGAGTGGATAAAAAAGCTGTGGTACATTTATACCATGGAATACTCTGCAGCCTGAAAAAAAGAAGGATCTCTTACCTTTGAGATAGCTTGGAGGGACCTGCAAAGTATTATGCTAAGCAAAATAAGCCATTCAGAGAAAGACAAGTAGCACATAATCTCACTCATATGTGGAATCTAATGAACAAAATATACTGATAATCCAGAGACAAAGAAGCATGGAACCGACTTTGGGATCTCAGAGGGAAGGCGGGGGAGGATGGGGGGTGGGTTGGGAAGACATCAACCAAAGAACTTATAACCCATAGACACAGACAATAGTGTGGTGAAGGCCTGGGGGAGTATGGGGTGGAGGGAGTCAATGGGGAAAAATAGAGACATCTATAATACTTTCAATAATAAAGATAATTTTTTTTAAAAAGCTACGAACACAAAATATATTCTGAGTACTTACAAAATTTTGTTTATGTTCCATTAGTTAACAAAAACAGGCCATAAATAGAAATTGTCCACCACGCTCCCCACCCCACTAATCTCCAACCACGTTAGCGTTTTTGCCATTCCTCAAACATGCCAAGTTTGTTCTGGCCCAAAAGATTTTGTACTTGTTATTTCCTTTTGTACTAATTGTATATTTCTGTGCAACAAGATACTTTAAACTTCATGACTTAAAACAATAGGGATTTATTATTCCACGCTTTCTCTGGGTCAGAATTTCAGGAGAGGCTTCGCTGTGCGCTCTGGCTCCAGGTCTCTCGTGAGGTTGCAATAACACGTCAGCTCAGCTATCTGAAACTTGACTGAGGGCTGGAGGGTCCACTTTGAAGAAAGCTTCTTCATGTGGCTGACAACTTGGCACTGGCTGTTGGCAGAAAACCTTAGTTCTTCATCATGTGGCTCCCCCTCTCCATAGAATTGCTTGAGCATCCTCATGATATGGCAACTGGCCTTCCCCAGAAAATGCTCCAAGAGATTAAGGTGGAGATATCTGGCAATGCCTTTTATGTCCTAATCTCAGAATTTGCACTCCATCTTTTCCACTGTACTCCACTGGTCACATAGACCAATCCTGATACTGAGACAGTGTGAGAGGGGACACAAGGACATAAACACCAGAGGCAAGGATCTCTGAGGATTGTCTTAGAAACTGGCTACTACACGCCTCTCAAGTCTTTTTATTTTTTCTTAGCTCATCTATTCAGGCCTTTACTGAAATGTGATCTCCTCAAAAATATTTTTCTACCTGTCTAAATAGATTCCCTTTGCTCTGTGACCTTCTACTCCCTTATTGCTACATTACTATGACTGTACATTGCTTTTATAGGATTTATCAATGCCTAAAATTACATTATTTATTCACTTACATGTCTAATTTCTTTTATCATCTGTCCTCCAAGCTTCATGATGGGAGAAACTTTGTCTATATTGTTCACAATGCAGACCAATCGCCCAGCACAGTTTTTGACATGTGATTTTTGAAGCAATGATAATGGATTTACACTCAATCTTTATTCTCTGTCACACAGTTTGCAACTACACACAGAGAGAAATGTTAACCCAAAGGCTAACACATCACAAGACTACAGCCCCATAATATTACTTTTAAGTGAATTATAGTTTTTGTTAGTAATTGAAGTTTTCATTATTAATATGAATGATTTTACCTTTCTAACGGAAATTTCCAGGATTTATAAAATATTATATATATATATATATATATATATATATATATATATATATAATGAAAAAAGTGAATGACTTTAAATATTAAGTCTAATAAGAAAGAGTAAAAGAGATTACTTGGAAATATATGTAGATGAATAGAGATGTTAATTTTGGAAGGAGCTTAATGTCATTAAATACCATTACTAAAGTTTTTAATACTTCTGGTTCTTGTACATTTTTATTATCTCAGTATACCTGATATACATGTAACATCTGTCATTTTGTCACTGAACAAAGTAAAGAAAGAAGTATACTTGTTTTAAATAAATGAAGGATAGTTCTTTCTACTGACCTGCTTTCCTACCCGCAACTCTCTAGGAGGTAAAATTACAACTTGCCCCTTCACTGCTAGAATCAAAGTTAAACCTAATACTTAGGTTTCATCTAAGATACTGTAGTTTATATTCTTCACAAAAAAAAAAGAATGATTATAAATGTTCTGTCAAATACTCATTTCTGCAAAGTCATTTGCACCCATGCAATTACATTATCCTGGAGATATGCTTAGACTAATAGCTCTCATTGCAAATGTAATTATTCCAGCTTTAATCCATAATTGAGTAGCAGAGCTCAAATGGGTGGGGCAGTCCATAAATGAACCTCTGACTCTAAGATCAAAGTAAGAAAAAGGATATTCATTCTAAAGAGGATTGCTAAAAAATTTTGTCACAGGTAATAAAATTACTAAGATGGATATAAAATTGGAAATTATTTAATTTATTCTCCTAGCCAAAGCAAAATTTCCTCCATGATACCTAACCTCTGTTTGAACTCCTTCTCTCAATAGAAAATAAGGCTTTCAATATGCTTTTTATGATGAGCCAAGTAACTCTCTATGAAGCTTCCACATTCAAATCCTAGCTCTCTATTCCATGAACCATGACAAAATAAGGCTTTCTACTACTTGTCCTTTAAATTCGTGGTTCTCACTTTTGGGTGGGTGCACACTGATTCATCTGGAGAGTATGTGATTCTAATGTGCAGGCAGGGTTGAGAACCACTGTGTTTGGAGAGAGCTATCTTGTTCCCTACACTATTCATTTTCTCTTGCCCAAACTAATTCTTCCCTTCTCCTTCTATTATTCTTCATATGACAACATTTCCAAATTCACTCATCATCTTAATCCCCTGAATATGCTCTACTCAATGGAAGTCAATCTTTACATGCACTTAGCATTGTCCAGTGGTCTGAGGAGTGCAGAATAAAGTTGCCATTGTGATTTCTTATTCTTTACAGATTGAATTGCATTAGTGTCTGAATAACTGTGTGGCCCTGGTACACACAATGAGCCTATAGCCACCAAAGCTCTTCATTCTTTTTCACATAAACTAACACTAAACCATGAATCCCCAATCCTCATTATTCAAAGTTGATTTTGTGTATTTCCTGATTAAATTTTATCCTGCCTAAATTCCATCTTGTTAGTTTACTTTCATCTGTTCTATTTTTAAATGTTATTATTCAATTATACAATACATTAGCCAAGGGCCAGGCCAAGATTAGGGTGAGACAAATCAGGCACTCTCTTCAAAGACAAATTTTCAAGGGCACCAAATCAAGACAAATTTTTTTTTCAGCTTTATAGAAGTATAATTGACAAATAAAATTGTAATATATTTAAAGAGTACAACATGATGATTTCATATATAGATACATTATGAGGGGATTCCTACAGCAAATTTTATTTATACCATACAGCATTATCAACTATAGCCACTCTGTTATAAAGTAGATCCTCAGACTTACTCATAACTAGAAGTTTGTAACCTTCTACCAGTCTCTCCCTAGTTCCCCGACCCCAAGTCCCTGGCAACCACCATTCTATTTTCTGTTTCTGTAAGTTCAACTCTTTCTTTTAATTTCACATATAAGTGATTCCCTGCAGTATTTGTCTTTCTCTGTCTGACTTTTTTACTTAGCATAATGTCCTCAAGGTTTACGCATGTTGTCAAAAATGACAGGATTTCCTTCTTTTTTATGCTAAATTATATATATATATATTAGTGGCCCAGTGCACGGATTTGTGCACATTGAAAGGAAATTAGCCCTGACCGTTTTGGCTCAGTGGATAGAGCATCGGCCTGGGGACTGAAGGGTCCCGGGTTTGATTCCGGTCAAGGGCATGTATCTTGGTTGTGGGCATATCCCAGTGGGGGGTGTGCAGGAGGCAGCTGATCAATGTTTCTCTCTCATCTATGTTTCTGGCTCTCTATCCCTCTCCCTTCCTCTCTGTAGAAAATCAATAAAATATATTTAAAAAAAGAAAGAAAGAAAATTAATTAGAAGAAATATTTTAATATTGCTATTCGCTCTTTCTCTATAATAGAAGTGTCAACCAAACTCACTATTGACAATGACAGATCGAAGCACAGGTGTGTGATTGGCGCCAGCGAGACCTTTATGTATATAGATAAACTTGCTTCATTAGACCTGCTTTCTGACTTAGCTAAACTTTTTCCAGTACAGTGAAGCACCCCAACTTCTCTTTCAGGTAATTGTCAGCAACACAGCAGTAAATATCAACACAAAGCAGATTATTATTGTAGATCATGCAGGGAGAACAAGGAGTAAAATATTTAACTGCAGCAGTGTTTGACTATATTCTGCGCAGTGAGAAAACCTGAAGTCATTTTCTAGCTCCACCATTTCTTTCTTCTTTTCAGTTGGGTTGAGTTTCTAAGCTTTCTAAATCTCCGTTTTCCGGCTAATGAAAAGAAAATAGGATTCCACTGAGTCTCCTACTACAGGACTTCTGTGAGGATCAAATGGGAAAACACTTCATAGACATTTGGTTAAAGTGTGAAATGTTTGCACCTGGCTATAAAGCAAGTCGTGTTCCTGGGCTGAAGAAACTGCAAGGAAGCTAGTCGTCACTAGGGAGAGGAAGCTGGGCATTGCTACATGACGTCATTACCCGGCACCCACAGTGACCGTTTCTAGGCTGGGCTGTGGGCCGCATTTTGCACCATGGGGTCTCAGCAGCACTGGCTGCAATTTGGTGGGGTGTCGCTTCAGAGTGGTAGTGGGGCCTGTGTCTCACTTGGAGGAACCGAGTGTTGCTTTGTGGGCACCAGGTCCTCTGTGCCAGTGCATGTCACAGCAGGTCCTGTGTTGAGCGTCTGCCCCCTGGTGGTCAGTGCTTGTCATAGTGACCAGTCGGACAGAAGGACACTTAGCATATTAGCCTTTCATATATATAGATATCGTATTTTCTTTATCCATTCATTCATTAATGGACACAGAATATTTCCATGCCTTGGCTATTCTATATAATAAAAGCCCAGCAACTGAACAGCAGAACGACCAGAACGCGGTTGACCAGTCATTCTAACGTGCACTGACCATCAAGGGGCAGACGCTCAACACAGGAGCTGCCCCCTGGTGGTCAGTGCGCTCCCATAGTGGGCGCACCGCTCAGCTGACTGGGATGAAGGACGCTCCCACAGTGGGAGCAGCCACTCAGCTGACCAGGATGAGTGGTGCTCCCACAGCGGGCCTATCCCTGCAGGCCATGTCCCCAACCCTGCAGGCCATGTCCCCCACCAGTGCACAAATCCATGCACAGGGCCTCTAGTTATGAATAATCCTGCACTGAACATGGAAGTACAGATATTGCTTCAAGATAGCAAGTAATATTTTATGCAATATTTAAAAAAATAAAATCTATGCAAAATAAGTTTTGATATACAAAATATCAAAATTTAAATAAGACAGACTATTCTTGTTTGTTTGTTTTATGAGACCCCCCCCCCACATTATTATGCAAGGGGAACAGTCATTTTCAAGCAGCCTGCAGCTCCCAGGCCAAGGTAGCCACTGAATGCCCCCCAATCCCACTTCATCGCTAAACCAGTGGGTTTATGAGAGCTGAGGATGACATGCAAACAGACTGGCCAAATTGGAGCCATATATATATGGTTTTTTTATTGTAGATTTTGTATTACCTTCTCCATTTGGTTCACAAAATTGGAGGATATTTTTGTAAGTGTATATAATTCTTTTAATCTCAGGCTTCAGTAAGGTGCCCCACAGCACTGCAATAACCATTCCCAGATTTGTTACTGTAAATTAGATAGACCTGATTTCTATATCTTTGTCTAAGACAGTGGTTCTCAACCTTCGTAATGCCACGACCCTTTAATACAGTTCCTCATGTTGCAGTGACCCCCAACCATAAAATTATTTTTGTTGCTACTTCATAACTGTAATTTTGCTACTGTTATGAATCATAATGTAAATATCTGATATGCAGGATGTATTTTCATTGTTACAAATTGAACGTAATCAAAGCATAGTGATTAATCACAAAAACAATATGTAATTATATATGTGTTTTCCAATAGTCTTAGGCGACCCCTGTGAAAGGGTCGTTCGACCCCCAAAGGGTCGCAGCTCACAGGTTGAGAACCGCTGGTCTAAAGCATTAATAACTATATTTTCCAGGAGAAATTCATGTATAAACCTTAGTTCTCTAATTGAGAGAGCTTGCTCTAACTTAAAAATTGTTCAAGCAACTAAAAATTCACTTACCTGCAGTCATTTGTTTCACATTTTTTTCATCTTCATATTCCTTTACCTGGGCCACTCATTACTAACTAAAATGAATTATATTCTTTTTAAAAAACATATTTTTTTATTGATTTCAGAAAGGATGTGAGAGGGAGAGAGAGAGATAGAAACATCAATGATGAGAGAAAATCATTGATTGGCTGCCTCCTGCATGCTCCACACTGGAGATCAAGCCCACAACCTGGGCATGTTCCCTGACCGGGAATCAAACCATGACTTCTCATAGGTCAATGCTCAACCCTGAGCTATGTGGCTGGGCGAATTATATTCTTCTTAATTTTAATATTTGATAAATTAGAATAAATTACTTTACATGTCAGAAAAATATCAGGAAAAAGCATTTTATTTTAAATTTGTTGTAAGTTTTGTCTTTATATTTCTTATCTACATAGAAAAGAATCTAATTCTTATATTTGATTTACTTAGGACAATTGCTTTTACAAATTACTTTTTTTCCTTCCAATAGCCACACAGAATAAAAGGATGGAAGTTATAAACTATCACATATTTATGAAGTTAAAAAGAATTTTATAACAACTGGAGATGTTCAGACTTAAGGGTGAGCCAGTGATTTCCTTGTCACTGGATGTGTTTAAGCAAAAAATGTACACCACTTGCTGTGAACGTGGTAGTGATACCCCAAATGGCAAGCTTGGACTCTTCCCGCAGGTTCTTGTCTTACAGTTTGAAGAATAAAATTCTCGGACTAAAAGATTTTAAGCAAAATGTGGAATTTTATTGCAAGTGTATACAAACTCCCGCTGGGGATGGGTCCCCAAAATGGAGAACCCTCTCTCTCTCTCTCTAAAATGGGAAAGAGCCTAGTCCTGTGGTCTCTTTGTCTACGGGTTTATAAACGCTAGTAGCGTCTTCGTCTGTTCATCCTTATTGGACCCTTCCTTATTTTATGTCCCCCGTGTTCTCCTAATTGGCCACTTTCCCCCTTTCCCTGCATGGTGTCAGTTTCCAAGTTTCAAAGCTCACCTGCTGCCCTCCTCCTCTTCTTCCCCTTATTTTATAACATTCTTGTAAACAATCTGGTGGCTTGGAGCTGTCTCTGCCCATTATGTATGCATTCCTCTCTATGGACCTCCTTATCCCCCTAACTGCCTCTTCTGTCTCTAAAATCCTTTCAGTAGCAAAGATTCAAAAGCAGAGCAGAGAGGAGCTTGGTTCAATTACTCTGGGGATCCTTTCCAACTCTAAAACTCTGTGATAGGGCCCCCATAAAATTATAAGGTCCCATATGAGTAAAATTAGTGGTTCTTTCAGCTTAGTATTGTATGTGACTATGAATCAGAAAGACATTTGGGAAAGAAAAAATATAATTATTTTCATGATTTCAAGCCCAAGGGCTAAGTAGGTATTCTGAATCGTCCCAATCTCCTTCTAAGCAAGCATTCGGCATTCTGTCTATGCCCTGTGGAACCTATTCTATTTTCTGCCCGCATTGCCATTCTGAAGGGTGCATTCTGTGGACTACTTACTTGTAAAGCAAAACGTCATGTTATTCTACTTGTTCTAAAATTGTCTCTTTCTTACCGCTAAGGGAAAATTAAAAGTCATTTCTATTGTCTCCATACTTTCTTTAACAAACTGAATTTAAAGGTACTAATAAAAGTTTGATGATATATCTTAAAAGAATATGTTTATGGTGGCCAAAGGAAAGAATAACTTTTCTTTTCATTAGAGATGAAATATATATGTATATATTTGGCTTCTCTACAAGAGTGTTCTCAACCTGGCTATTCATTAGAATCACCTACAAAGTCTTTAAAATGCCCATGTCCAGGGCACACCTCAGGCCAATTAAATTAGAATCTCCTAAGGAAAAGGAGCATTTGTTAAAGATTTCCAGGTTTTAGTGTATATCCACAGTTCAAAAGCACTGTTTGTGTACTCTCTCTCTTTCTCTGGCACAGGTAGGACTTAAAAAACAAAAACAGTCAGAGGTTCTCTACATGTGGCTGACTCCACACCAGAAACTGAGACACAGGTACAATCAGAATATAGGGTGTCCCAAAAAATGTATACACACTTTAACAACTGATAACTCACTTAATTTTGAAAATGAACTGTATGTTAATAAACACTGACTTTATGATCATTCAGACTGTGTATACATTTTTGGGACACCTTGTATTTTAAGTACCCAAAGAGGACAGAGTGGCAATCGCTGAATTCCAAAAGGAGTTTCCTCCCTCCATGTGGAAAAATAAAGAAATATTACTTTTTTTAACAAGATTGAAAAACTATCCTAATGTAAAATTTTGGGTTCTCTTATTTTGTTTTATTTTACTATAAAACATAGTTAAGGAATAAGTAAACATAATTTGGGACACTCCTAGTCCTGATTGCTGATAGGTTATATCATAACACTAATATGGGTTAGTAATGAACATAATAATAGTGCTTTTTATATCTTAGATGATTTTGATTTTAAGAACTCAGTTATAGGTCAATCATTTGTATCATTTATTTTAAGATAAACATTTGGTCTAGTCTATGGAAAAAAGAATCTAAAAGTCAGACAATAGGAGGTTGGTTCAACAAATCATAAATTTTTTTAAAAAATAGAGATATATTAGAGTAGGCCAATACTGTTGTGTGAATAATATCAGGTTTAAAAGTAGAATGACGATTATAATCACTTTTTTATAAATACATATAGTTATAGACCAAATATATTATCATTCATATATATCTTTCATGTGTATTATCTTTCATATATATGAAATATGTATGCTTAATATATATAATATATATGCTTACTATAAATTATATAATTTTTCCATTTGTGTGCTATTTAACTCTGGGCTTAGAATTACTAGTAATTTTTAAATTTGTTTCAATTTTTTATTCTATTTTTATTTTAAATTTTTTGCACAATCAACAGTGATAAAGAAATGAAGTATTTTGTAAATTCATATGACTTGTAATAGCACCATTTTTCTTATGCAGTGACTGAGATACAGAAACCTGTTATAATAGATTACTTTTAAAGAAATAGAAGGCAATGCATTTTTAAGAATATCCCAGTTTCTCCTCTCCCTTAACTATTTTTCCTTCCTCTTTTTATTGTTTTATGAATGAGAGATATGCCATTTTTTTAGACAAAGCAAATATTTTGTTGGATTATAAAATATAAGAGTGACAGCACAAAAATGTCTGGATGGTATTTAGGCATACTCTATAATTCTATATATCTCAAGTCATCACTAAGATCATCAAGGAAAGGGATTTTGGGGGACAGAAGATGAAATTACTAAATTCAAAGTTCCACTCAGCCTCTCACTATTTTAGGCTATTCTTTAAAACTAGACCAAATCTCATCTACTACTGAAGCCTTCCATGCAGCCCACTATCTTTCCCTTCTCCCTTTGAATTCTAACAAACTTTTGTCTGTACAACACATTAAATCAATTCAATATCGAGTTATATTGTTATTTCACTTTTCATTTGTGTAAAACTGTCCTTTCCAATGAAAAAAAATATGCAAGCTAAGGACAAAAGCCCAACACAACTATCCCGTACCTACTTTTCACATTCATGAGGGGATGGATCTTCACAATGGACCTTGTTCAGTCACACTCACATGTAAGAGGTCCAAGTTTCTGCTAATCTCTTGATCTCTTGGCACCTACAGCTCTAGCAGTAGATTCTTTCAATTATCTATCACAGAAGATTATGCTCTAGGATTCCAATTTGTATAACCCATTGTTGCTTACATAACTGTCTTCATCTGATCATGTGCACATTGCTTAATTAAACAAAGAATGTTTTATCTATGTAGTCCATAGAACTTTTTTCAAAGGAGAATTTAGGGTGGGTCTTTCCAATGGTTGCTTTGGGGGGGACATGAGATCATTAACATACTCTGTTAAAAATAATTTCATGGTTAAATAAAAATGAAAAATGCTGCCTATTTTATCCAACTCTTAGAAATTCACCCTGTGCATTAGTTAATTAATAAATGAAGGCCCCTGTGAATTCTTCCAGTGATTCAGCCAGCTTAACCCAGCATTTCTCAATGAAATCATCTGTTGTATAGCATTCAGTAACATTTTGCAGAACATACTTTGAAAAATGCTGGTTATGAGATTCAAAATTCCATTTCCTCTTTCTTAAAGTTTATTCCAAAATATCACACTTTATCACTAAGTTATCACCATAAAGATTTAGGGTTAATTAAGAGAAACCTTAACATCGTAAGCCTTTGTTGTATCCAAACTTCTCCTTAAAAATTTGTCATGATGCAGAAGATTGTCTTGCAGTGTTTGGAGACCCAAATAAACAATCCATATATTTTAAGGTTCTTAGAAACGAGGAAGATCATTTCATTTACCAGCTAGCCCCCCCAGTGCACAGGAAGACCATCAAGTTTCTGTTCACTAATATTTTCCCAAAGATTAATTCTCTTTCTCTGGTTCAACTGTTAGGTCACAATGGTAATACACCAAAATATTTTACCTGGAAATGACTCTATTAACACCAAAAGAAGCTTTGGATTATGCACAGTGAGACTGCTTGACAAAAAAGAATGATGAGAAGAACATCCATCCTGATAGAGAACAAAACCTCCTAGCTAAGTTTAAAATATTAAAATCTGGTTTGCAGCAGCTTCTCCCCTCTGTGAAAACAGAGAAAGATGGTGAAAGCGTAGAGCTGGAATAGGGTTCTGGGTGCCATAGTAACAGCATCTTCAGTGATGACATTATGTACCACCTGGTGCTCTCCTGACTAAATTGCATTATTATGTCTCAGTATTCACCAAGGTGGGACAAAGCCCAGGCATAAAACAGAACAATCACATTAAAGCAACAATTCACCTACAGGTTGGAGTAGGATGCATCAATCTTTTTTATTCTCCTAATAATGTCCTTTGTGCTATCAGGTGTTAGCACCATAGCAAGATTTATGAGCAGAAACAAAATTCAAAGTACTCTAAAAGTAAAACAGAGAAATATAAATTTGTAAGTCACAGACGTGCATAAAAGACCCTACTGAAATCTAATTATTTCAGTAAGAAAGTCTTGCCAAACTTTTGGTCTATTGAATCAACACAGATGCTAAGGCAGAGGCTGAATAACTACTTTGGGAAACATGGAGGAGGGCTGGCTAAAACCCGAGACCAGGAGAGAAACCAAGATGGCGGCATAGGTAAACACCTGAAATTGCTGCCTTGCACAACCACTTCAAAACTACAACTAGAAGACAAAACGGACATCATCCAGAACCATAGGAAGGCTGGCTGAGTAGAAATTCTACAACTAGAAGGAAAGAGAAAAGCACACTGAGACTCAGAGGAGGTGCGGAAGTAAAGTGCAGAGGTACGGAGGCCTCTTAGGGCAGGGCTGAGGATCAGCTATAGCTGTTTGCTCTGCCCTGTTGATTCCTTGAGACCCCGCCCCAACCAAGCTGTGTGCAGAAGCTTTTGCATATGAATGGTCTGGCCCTTTGCAATCTAAAATTACCTAACAAACTGCAGCTGGGTCAGAGAGACCCAGAACATGCAAAAGAAGGCCCAAGGCCCCACAGCAGCTTGGATTGCTTCACAGCTGGGCCTCATCTGGGCACCTCCAAATCCCAAACAAAGAAGAAGAATCTGCAGATCTCTCCATAGCCCCTGCCGGGTAGCCTCAAGCAGAGGCTAAATTAGCACCTCCTTAGAGATTCAAGAGCCAGTGTACCCAGTGGTCAGACTGGGACCATCCAGATTACAACTCCTCAGATCCATAAAGGACACACTCAGGGGGCAGACTCAGTGAGCACCAAAGCCCCACTGAAGCAAGTCTTGTCACATAAGGGTGTCTCCAGCACAGAAGTTCTCCCACCATAGACATAGCTGATTCTCACAGCCAATTGGCCTGGAGGTCAATTCCTCCCAGTGATACCAACAACAATCAAGGCTTAACTACAACAAGACTGTGCACAAAGCCCACAAAGGGGTGCACCAAGAGTGTCCACCTCAGGTAATTGGGGAGGCTGAGCCACTGGGCTCTATGGGACACCTAGCACACAAAGCCACTCTATCAACACAGGGAAGCAGCCAAAATGCAGAGACAAAGAAACAGGTCACAAATGACAGAAATGGAGGAAAGCAAACTACTGGATATAGAGTTCAAAACCACGGTTATAAGGTTTTTCAAGAATTTTCTAGAAACCGACGATAAATTTAGTGAGAGCCTCAAGAAATCTAGTGAGACCCTCGAGGTTATGAAACAGGACCAACTAGAAATTAAGCATACACTGACTGAAATAAAGAATAATATACAGAGATCCAACAGCAGACTAGAGGATCACAAGAATCAAGTCAAAGATTTGAAATATGAAGTATCAAAAAAGGGTAAATTCTAAGAATTCCCGTTTTCCCACACCTTTATATAAATTGAAAATATCATTTTATATCTTTGTCAAGTGAAAATTGGTGTATCACAGTCATCTTAAATTGCATTTTCTTAATTTTTAGGGCATTTCAACAATTGTATACATGTACTCTCAATATAAATTTTGAAATTGCTTATTTACCCTTTACCCATTTTTCTATTGATATGTTTGTTCAAGTGTTTTGAAAGGTAAATCTAGTTGGGGTATGCTAAATTGATTGAGGCATGTGTGTTGCCTGAATGTAACTGAAGGAAGATAAGATTTCAAAACCATAAATCTTTATTTCTTTGTACTGCTATAAACCTATTGCCTGTTTTGTTTAGGCCCAGAGTGATATTGTAGCCAAAAGAACAAGATAGCCAAAGTAATTTCAATTTTTAACCCAATGAAATTGATTAATTATGATCCAAGTAGCCAACGGTAATTTCAATTTTTAGCCCAAGTCCTTTATTTCTAGTTTTTGAACACTATGAAGGAAAATGGACATAGTGCCTAATTTGTTGAAAATTCTCTTTTTCTTCTCCCAGCCTTGCTCTCACTTTAGTGCCTTTTGAGCCTATTTCTCTCTTCAAGACCACCTAAAAACTCCTGTCCCAGTCCAGACAATTTTGTTCTCCTATTCCATCCCTCTCTCTCACTACTATTTATTATGTGTTGGGAAAATATAATTAAAAACAAAATCTCCTGCCAACTCAGATAACCTGTCCACAAAGGTAGAAGAGAAAGAAAACAGTTTTAGTATCAAATAAGCATGTGACTGTTACCATAGTCACTCGACTAAGAAATTGCAGACAGAAAGAGATCTCACCCTCCTATATGGCCAGGCAGATTCAGCATGGCGTACATGTCCTCAAGCTAACTAGTAACTAGTCCTCCAGTAAGAGGGGTGTTATTCCTGTTTATACCAGGGAAAATAAAACACGTAATTTTTCCTTTTTTGTTTTGTAGCTACCCTTGACATATGCAAATAGGTTTTACCTCACTGGGCCTGGCAACACCAAACCTTTCTACTGAGTACCAGGAAGACTAGGCCATAGCCCTCAGTTGTGAGAGGGTGAGGGGAGGTCTAAGTGTTCTATCCTTGGGTTTCCAATAAAACAATTTAAAGGTCTACCTCAGTTCCTAGAAATGTCCTTGACAAACAGCCCCTCACGCTTGACCTCTTAACTGGCTAAGGTGTAGCTTTTTAAAAAAATTTATCTTTATTGTTGAACGTATTACAGATGTCCTCTATATTTCCCCTACTGATCCCCTTCACCACTCCTGCCCCCTCCCAGGCCTTCACCACACTATTATCTGTCCATGAGTTATGTATATATGCATATCAGTTCTTTAGTTACTCTTCCCTCCCCTCCCTCTGAAATTCGTAAACTCTTGACTTGATACTAAAACTGTTCGACCGAGTAAAAACATTCTAACCTAACCTATAGTTTTCAGACATACAGAGATAGGACCTTTGACAGTTCCTTCTCAATGACACAGATCAAATATGTCCTAGCTTAACCTATTAATAATTTTCTCATTAATTGCTAAAGCCCTACAGGATACCTCCAAATTAAAGAACTTTACATTTGACCTAACCTACAGAAGTAATTAACAAAGGTATATGAGACCCTCCCTCCTCAAAAAAACAAAAACAAAAAAAAGGTTTTTCTACCCAGATTGTCAAAGCACATGAACTTTCATGTGAATTGTGCAGTATTAGGCAGATATTCCTTGTTAGCATTACAGAGAAAAAATAACATTTCATATTTCAAAACACTTAGCTCTAATATTCACTTTTGGTTCATCTAGTTATTTCATCAAATCAGTAAAAGAGACTGATCAGCTCCATATTTGAGCAATTTTTTCTTTTTTATATTCTTATTAAAGTCTCTATTGCTCACAAGGATCTCATAGAGTGTCTTTTAGGGAAGATAATATCATTAATCATCTAATTTGGGCTGGAAAACATTTTGGTATTTCATTTAATCCTCATAATAAACTCACACAATTTACTATCATCCTCATTTTCAGAAACTTGAGAATGAGGACATTGTGATCTTGCTCCTCAGGATGATCTGATCCTGCCTTCAACTGCCCTTAAATATTTAATGATTATGTCTCCAGTAAAGAAGATAATGTGTTCTACGCAATCATTCTCAATGGCTGTTTCTCAAACACAAGCAAGACCTACCTGAGATTTCTGTACGAGTAGATGAGGAAAATGTGCACACCTCTGCTAAGGTCAGGGATTTTATAACCTATGCTCCTTGCTCATCTCCCATAATCCCCTAGCTCTTATAATGATAAAAACTGCCTCCCTATATGTATGTCAATTCATATATTATTTGGACTGATTTTATTGTTCACTTAGCTAAACATCTCTATATTCAATATTGACAATATTTATTAAATATGTTACTCATTTGATCCAAAGAAAAAAGTAATATATACTATCCTTTTCATAATAAAAAGTCATATAAATAGATAAATTGATAAAATATAATAAAATTATAGAAACAGATTATATATTTTCTTAATTATGTATTAAAATATACACTTTATATTTTTATTATGTATAGCATATAAAATTACATATTTTACTATTTTATACAATGATGAATTATATTATTTTGTTACATATACAATTTATATAAAAATGATGACAAATATGATACCTCAAATCAGTGGGGAAAGGATAGATAAGTTAATAAGTCCTATCAGGAAATTATCTAATCTTATGCAAAAATATATTCTAGAATGATTAAAGATTTAAATATGAATAGTAAGGAGTACTAGGTGAAAATACAGAAAAATGTCTGTAAATAACAGGGTGGGGAAAGAGTTTATAATATAAGATCATAATACAGAAACTATATGAGAAAGGCAAGAAGAGAGGCAATGTTGTTTCCAAAAAGTTATTGTTAAAGGTAGATGTTACCAAAAATGAAGGAGGGTTCTGAAGACTTTATCACATTATTCCCCTACTATCTGACTGAGTGGTGATGAGTGGATGGGTCAGAATAGATGCATGCATACATCGGAGAATACCATGTGCTAGTCAGCATGCTAGGCTATGGGGATGCTGAGATGATTCCATCATATGATAGAAGAACTAGGGTCTTGTGAATCAGATTTCTGCTCATAATAAGGAGTCATGGTAGCAACAAGTTTTGGACAGGCAAGGAGACTCAGAGTTACTAATCCTAAAATTGGGAGAAAGATTTATATCAGAGGTCCTGGAAATGCTGAGAGCCAGAATAATGTCCTCTAAACAGGTCTCCTTAGATTTTACTCCGCTCATGTGTGTGCTAGAAATATTCCTGACAAATGACTTGTTTTCCCTTAACCTCAGCAACCTCATTTGTAAAATAAAGCTCTTAAGCTCATCCTTATGGTCACTTCTTATTACAACATATACCAGCCTTTCAAGCAGCTTCAGTGTCATAAGACAGATCTCCAAGCTGATGTACACTCTGACCTGGAGTGTATGTATGAATCATATGTGTTAGGACTGCTGTGGTTTTGCCCTGCAAGTTTTTCCTGAGCTGAACTGTTTCTAGAATCGACTGTATCTATCTCTCACCTCTCTGGGGTCTGGGAACTCATGAAAAATTCTCATAAGATTTCATGTACCATTTGTGCTGTCAGTTTTGCCTTCTCCTGAAGAGATTTGCTTTCTTGCATAACTCCTTAGAAAATTTTACAAATTTGTAATTAGATAGCATTTCAAAGACTCTTGGTTAAGAAGAGAGGCACTTGCTTTCTTAAGGGCATATGCTGTGTACATGGAAAGAGCATTGGCCTGGGAGTAAAGAATCTGAATCTTTGTTTCAGCAAAGTCACTACTAGACTATGTAGCATTAGACAATTATCTCACTAAAAGCAGGCAATGCCTTTGGAATTGAATTGGAGCTGCTAAGCCATTGGTGTGAAGGATTTTGCTGTTGTAACACTACCATCTAGTGGGAAGTCTGATCAGAAAAAATTCAAGATATTCCTAAAAAGGTTCTTTAAAACACCTCTGAATGAAATATTGGAGGTTCATTATTAAACAATAGCAAAATGATAAGGCAGCATTCCTTGTAGTGTGATCATTGGAGTCACAATACATGAGTAAATGATACATGAAAAAACGACATTTGTGGTCAAGTAATTTTGGATAACCCAGAGTAAAACAAAAATAACAAGCTTTTATTATTGTGAGGCTTCTCAAGGCATTTAATAGGCTAATTTGATTTTGGCTCTCTGAGAAAAAGAATTTTTAATATATTCTCAATGCTACAGTGTACTTTTATTCACCTTGTAATGTTTTTGAAATTAAGAATTTGACTTATAATTGATGTGAATATTTAATGTATAAATTTTGATCCAAAGTTACTGAATCATTGGCAATACTTACAATTATATCTACACTTTTATTGAGGATAAATATAGTAGGATGCAGATTTCACAACCTTTATTTGAATATTTGTCTCTTTTTTTCTTGGAACATCTCATAGATTATGTCCCTCATAATACATTTCTTTTATAGAGCAAATAAAAAATATTGATCTAATTATATTGGAAAGGTTATCATGAAAAACTGGTTGATCATGCACTATCTTGGCCCTCTTCCTCCGCAATCACATTCACCTTTGTGATCTATTCAATGGCTTAACGCTCAACAATTAGCACAGCTGGGAAAAAAAGTAAATCTGGCTGAAAATACTAAATTTTAGTAGGACCATAGGAGAATGGTGAGGAGATAGGGACTCACCATAAGTTTTTTCAGTATGAAGTTGTGTGCCAACAGGCCACTGCAGGAAACTTACAGGTACTTAAAAAACCAAAAGGAAGGAGCACAAAATAGAACTTAGGGGCCGGGCACTGAACCTAGAACTCCATTACTGATACAGTGTCTAACAATCAATGTATTCCACATTTCAGGTTTAGACTTGTAGCTTCAATGTAGTCCTGCCATGTCTGAGACACTGTCTGGAATTTCCAGATTAGAATCTCAGAAGCATTCCTAGCCAGGTTTCCAGAAATGAACCCGTGGTCGTCAGCAGACTTGTGTGAAAACAATAACATGTATGTCAGGTCCTGACGTTCCATCCACTCTGGCCCTCAGGCCATTTCCTTTGCCCCACTCTTCAACACTGACTCACCTGGCCTGACTCAGCTCACACCCTCATGCCCCAGAGTAGTGTCTTTCAGAGGTTCCTGCTTAAACATTTTATGCCAAAGTTAGCATCAGTTATAAACAGTCACTGTAAATAAACTGGAAAATAGATGAAGTGAGGTTAGATGTAGTAGCAAAATAACTATCAGATTTTTTAAAAAAACCTTCAAAATATTTTAAAACAATACCTCAGAGAGGGGAAGTAGAGCTTGGATTAGGGACTTCTTCTCTGAAAGACAAACGAACAGCAGTTTGTTAAAACAAGTGAAATGAAGCAACTTCCTCTGACAATAGTCTAACTGATGCAGGATTGAAATATTTAGTGAAAATATTCAAGTGGCCAGCTGTCTTGGTTTACCTGAGACTTAGGGTTTTCAGTGCTAAAACCAGAACTGACCCAGGCAAACCAGGATGGTTGATCAGCTTGAGGAAGTAACATGAGGAATGTCATTATGTAAATTTTCTAATATATAAAAATCTTACTTATTTTCTCTGGGCCTCACTTTGCTTGTCTGTGAAATAAAATTCAGACTGATGCCTGCCTCCTATGGTAGTTGTGAAGATTCAACAACCAATACACAGCGATCCGCCACCAGACACGCCCACAAACGGCCCTCCCGCCCGGATTCCGGGTTGGTGGGTGCTAATGCACTGATCGCCACTGGCCATGCCCACAAACGGCCTTCCCGTGGGGATCCCGGGTTGGCAGGTGCTAATGCACCGATCTGCCAACACACACACCTGGGCCGCCTTTGCCCTGCGCATACTATGCAGCTGGGAGAGGGGCCAGGGGCCGCTGAGAGCAGGGCAGGTACTTCCCGGGGTTTGTGTCAGGCAGCCCAGAGTGGAGTGCGAACTATCCCGACCTTAGCTGCTTGCTCATTCACTTACTTGCTCATTCATTCACTCATTCACTCACTCTGCAAACCCTCTCAGGTCCCTGGCACCAGGCCAGGCACTGAAGTTGAAGCAGGAGAAGACAGAGCTATGTCCTCAAGATGTTAGTAATTCAGTATGCAGCCAGGAGAGGGGCGCCAGGCCTCTGGGAGCAGTGCGGGAACTTTCCCGGGGTGGGCTTCAGGCAGCCAGGAGTGGGGCCGGAACTTCTGCCCTGTTGCCATGGCAACGCGGCAGAAGTTCCCACCCCTTAGCTGCTTGCTCATTCACTTACTCATTCATTCATTCATTCACTCATTCACTCACTCATTATTCACTCACTCAGCAAACCCTCTCAGGTCCCTGGCACCAGGCCAGGCACTGAAGGTGAAGCAGGATAAGATAGAGATATGTCCTCAAGATGTTAGTAATTCAATAGGGCGAAGCAGGCACATGAATGAGGCAGTTGTATGCACAGATGCACTGTACTGGGTTCGGTGAGGGCTGTAACTAACACCGACTTTGTTCTCTTGATAAAATGGAGCCAGCCACCCCAAGCCTGTAGGCCTGTGCCTAGGCCAGGAGTGGCCGGGGTCCGGGAACATGACAGAGGGTGCAGGTCGGGCTGAGGGGTCTGGCCCCACCCCTCACCCTCACCCCCGAGTGCACAAATTTTTGTGCACTGGGCTGCTAGTCTACACTAATAAAAGAGAAACATGGTAATTAGCATACGACCGCTACCCTTTTCATTGGCTAATCAGTGAGTATATGCAAATTAACTGTCAGCCAAGATGGCGGCCGGCAGCCATGCACTGAAGCGAACAGGGAGGCTTGCTTGCTCCAGTGACTGGCGGATTCCAACGTTCCCCGCCTGCACTGCGGGCCTCTGACCTGGCAGTTGA
>NW_005871078.1:5842337-5845514 GCF_000147115.1 Myotis lucifugus
ATAAGATTTCATGTACCATTTGTGCTGTCGGTTTTGCCTTCTCCTGAAGAGATTTGCTTTCTTGCATAACTCCTTAGAAAATTTTACAAATTTGTAATTAGATAGCATTTCAAAGACTCTTGGTTAAGAAGAGAGGCACTTGCTTTCTTAAGGGCATATGCTGTGTACATGGAAAGAGCATTGGCCTGGGAGTAAAGAATCTGAATCTTTGTTTCAGCAAAGTCACTACTAGACTATGTAGCATTAGACAATTATCTCACTAAAAGCAGGCAATGCCTGTGGAATTGAATTGGAGCTGCTAAGCCATTGGTGTGAAGGATTTTGCTGTTGTAACACTACCATCTAGTGGGAAGTCTGATCAGAAAAAATTCAAGATATTCCTAAAAAGGTTCTTTAAAACACCTCTGAATGAAATATTGGGGGTTCATTATTAAACAACAGCAAAATGATAAGGCAGCATTCCTTGTAGTGTGATCATTGGAGTCACAATACATGAGTAAATGATACATGAAAAAAACGACATTTGTGGTCAAATAATTTTGGATAACCCAGAGTAAAACAAAAATAACAAGCTTTTATTATTGTGAGGCTTCTCAAGGCATTTAATAGGCTAATTTGATTTTGGCTCTCTGAGAAAAAGAATTTTTAATATATTCTCAATGCTACAGTGTACTTTTATTCACCTTGTAATGTTTTTGAAATTAAGAATTTGACTTATAATTGATGTGAATATTTAATGTATAAATTTTTATCCAAAGTTACTGAATCAATGGCAATACTTACAATTATATCTACACTTTTATTGAGGATAAATATAGTAGGATGCAGATTTCACAACCTTTATTTGAATATTAGTCTCTTTTTTTCTTGGAACATCTCATAGATTATGTCCCTCATAATACATTTCTTTTATAGAGCAAATAAAAAATGTTGATCTAATTATATTGGAAAGGTTATCATGAAAAACTGGTTGATCATGCACTATCTTGGCCCTCTTCCTCCGCAATCACATTCACCTTTGTGATCTATTCAATGGCTTAACGCTCAACAATTAGCACAGCTGGAAAAAAAAAAGTAAATCTGGCTGAAAATACTAAATTTTAGTAGGACCATAGGAGAATGGTGAGGAGATAGGGACTCACTATAAGTTTTTTCAGTATGAAGTTGTGTGCCAACAGGCCACTGCAGGAAACTTACAGGTACTTAAAAAACCATAAGGAAGGAGCACAAAATAGAACTTAGGGGCCGGGCACTGAACCTAGATCTCCATTACTGATACATTGTCTAACAATCAATGTATTCCACATTTCAGGTTTAGACTTGTAGCTTCAATGTAGTCCTGCCATGTCTGAGACACTGTCTGGAATTTCCAGATTAGAATCTCAGAAGCATTCCTCGCCAGGTTTCCAGAAATGAACCCGTGGTCGTCAGCAGACTTGTGTGAAAACAATAACATGTATGTCAGGTCCTGACGTTCCATCCACTCTGGCCCTCAGGCCATTTCCTTTGCCCCACTCTTCAACACTGACTCACCTGGCCTGACTCAGCTCACACCCTCATGCCCCAGAGTAGTGTCTTTCAGAGGTTCCTGCTTAAACATTTTATGCCAAAGTTAGCATCAGTTATAAACAGTCACATGCAATTTTTTTTTCCAAATATATTTTATTGATTTTTTACAGAGAGGAAGGGAGAGGGATAGAGAGTTAGAAACATCGATGAGAGCGAAACTTCGATCAGCTGCCTCCTGCACACCCCCTACTGGGGATGTGTACGCAACCAGAGTACATGCCCTTGACGAGAATCGAACCTGGGTCTTCAGTCCGCAGGCCAACGCTCTATCCACTGAGCCAAACCCTTTAGGGCGGTAATGTGCAAATTGACCCTAACAGCAGAACGACTGGGAATGACTGGTCACTATGACACACACTGACCACCAGGGGGCAGATGCTCAATGCAGGAGCTGCCCCCTGGTAGTCAGTGCACTCCCACAGGGGGAGCTCTGCTCAGCCACAAGCCAGGCTGACGGCATCGCATCACAGCGGCGATGATGGGAGCCTCTCCTGCCTCCTCAGCAGCTCTATGGATGTTCAACTGCAGCTTCAGCCCGCTGGCAAGTGGACATCCCCCAAGGGATGTATCACTGCCAGCTTAGGCACAATCCCCCAGGGAGCAGGCCTAAGCCAGCAGGTGGACATCCCCCGAGGGGTCCCAGACTGCGAGAGGGCACAGGCTGGGCTGAGGGACCCCCGAGTGCACAAATTTTTTGTGCACCGGGCCTCTAGTATCTAATAAAATAGAAACATGCAAATTGACCATACCTCCTCTACACCCACAAGCCATGCCCACCGGCCAATCAGGAGCGAGTATGCAAATAAACCCAACTAAGATGGTGGAGGCCACGGAGCTGGAGCAAACAGGAGGCTTGAGTTGCCCCCGGCAATGGAGGAAGCCAAGCTTCCCACCTGCCCTGGCTGGCTGTGGGCTCCGCTCAAGGCTACCAAGTTTCAATTATAGAAGATAAATCCCAGATACCTGCTTCCAGCAGCTGTGGCCTCCGCTCAAGGAGGGTCTGGGAGCCTGGGTTGCCTGGGGCCATGGCCAGCCGGCAAACAGCCATCAGCCACTCACCCAGGCTGTCCAGGCACCACAGCGGGGACCCCCACCCTGAAGGAGGTGTGGCCAGCCTGAAAACAGCCCTCAGCCCCTCACCCAGGCTGGCCACGACCCCCCCATCGGGGACCCTCACCCCATGGGGGTGTGGCCGGCCTGCAAGCCACCACAGGCCCCTTACCTAGGCCACCCCATTCCCCAAGGGAACCCCTATCCTGATCCGGGACACCCTTCAGGGCAAACCAGCTGGCCCCCACCCATGCACCAGGCCTCTATCTATACTGATAAAAGGGTAATGTGCTAATTAGACTGGGAGACCTTCCAGACATTCTTCTGGACAAAGCCATGGTGGCGGGACCGAGGTAGAGGCGGTTAGAGGCCAAGAGGGGAGGTTAGTTGTGGGTGATCAGGTTGGTGGGGGGGCGGGGCTGTTGGGGGTAAGCAGACCAGGGGGGCCAGTTGGGGGCAAGGAGGCCATCAGTGGGGGTCAGTTAGAGGTGATCAGGACAGCGGAGGGGGGGCAGTTTGGAGTGGGCAGCCCAGCAGGGGGGCAGTTGGAGGTGAGCA
>NW_005871078.1:5845640-5892107 GCF_000147115.1 Myotis lucifugus
GCAGTTGGGGTGATCAGCTGGCGAGGGGGGCATTTGGGGGCAAGCAGGCTGGCAGGAAGAGTGGTTAGGAGCAATCAGGCAGGCAGGCAGGCAGGTGAGCAGTTAGGAGCCAGCAGTCCCGGATTGCGAGAGGGATGTCTGACTGCCAGTTTAGGCCCGATCCCTGTAAACCGGCAGTAGGACATCCTTCGAGGAGTCCCAGATTGGAGAGGGTGCAGGCCGGGCTGAGGAACACCCCCTCCCCCGTGCATAAATTTCATGCACCGGGCCACTAGTTAAAAATATTAGCCAGAAGTAAGACATTAAACATCTCTACCACAGAAAGTGTCTGCCAGGTCTTACCTGGAATTTCTCCTTTTAATACACCATTTTAAAAGTTAGTGCTTTAAATTTTCTAAAGACAAGTTAAAAATAAGTGAAATCCAAACATTTTCTTTTCAAAATAATTTTAACTTAACAAGTACATGTTTGACTTTATTCAACAGATAAGATCTTCTTCCTAAATATTACCCCTTGGGGACACTTTTCCAGTGTCTAGACATAGGCACCAGCAGGAACCTGGATTTACATATTAATGGAATTATCATATACTATTGCTTTGCAATTATTTTCTTTATACTTATATATTGCTTTGTGCTTATATATTTCTTTATATGTTGATCTTTCATATCTTATTTACAACCAGATATCTTCAGAATAAGGGGAATGACAGATCATAGATCATGACACTGTTGACTAAAATTTGAGAACTCTGCTCTCGGCTACACTCTCCCTCATGTCCAACCACCCCCTCCAAAAGGAAAAGGTATACCTCTCCAGAGATAATAAACATTAGTTTTCCTAGATTCTCCCATTCTCTCTCAAAACAGCCATTTGAGACCTTGTATTAGTTTGGTAGGCTACCATAAATAAGTACCACAAAGTGTCTGGCTTAAACAATAGAAATTTATTCCCACACAGTTCTGGCGGCTAGATGGTCACGGTCAAGGTGTTGACAGGATTGTTTCTTCTGTCACCTCACTCGTTAGTTTGCAGATAGCTGTCTTCTCCCTATAACCTCATGTGATCTTCCCTCTGTGCATGTCTGTGTCTTAATCGCCTTATGAGGAATCCAGTCATATTGGGTTAGAGCTCACCTAATGATCTCATTTTACCTCTTTAAAGACCCTACCTTCACATATAGTCATATTCTAAGGTAACTAGGGTTAGGACTTCAACATATGAATTTGATGGATACAGTTATGCCCATAACAGACCTATATTTATGTTTGCATAACATATACATTCAAACATTAAGTTTATCAGTAAAAATTTTGGGACTACAGTACTTTATCAAAATTCTAGATTAAGTAGTCCAGATAAGGTAACTACAACTTTGACTAGAAGTTCCAGTTATTGGCAGGGATAGAGATGGTTTTGCTACTTAATTTATTTGTATTACTTTTTCCATTTGGATTTGCTGCTCATCCATGCTTTTATTTATCAGACTGGATGCTTACTGGAACACACACTAATCTTCTATGTGAAATCACCATCAGAAAGTAGTGGCAGCCAATAGCAGTTGAGGAGACATGAACATCTGGCATGCTGCAGTTGGTAAAAATGAAGTATTTAAAATGCTTAATGTAGTCACTTATCATTTTGTCATCCAGGCATTTTCATTTCCCAGTGAGATCCAACCCTCAATTGCATCTTAAATTTATGCAGTATCTATTACCTATGCCATTTGATATGGCACAACCTTTTCACAAAGTACCTGCTGGGGAATAGTTTCTTCTTGTTTAATGTTCACATTAATTTCCAAGACACCAAGGGCCTGCATAAAAATCAAGGTGCATATTAATTTCCTGCCCACTCAATTTTTTTATTCAAGAATTATTTTCATGTATTAACCTTGGTGTGAACAATTCTCAATACCTAGCCTACAAAAGGCAGCTACAGAGACAGAGCTCAGAGGCAGGACCCTCACTCACATAATTGTCAAAATGGGGTCAGTGACCCATTTGTTTCAGCCTTTTATTGGGAAGTTTATCAGCGAGATACAACAAGCTAGTCTATTATTGTTGTTTTCTTGATTTCCTGTATGTATGTGTGATAAACATACCCTAGGCTTAGAATATGGACTCTATGGGAGAAGACGTTTGAGAAAACTTCAATATCAGAACCAGTGGCCTGCACAGAGAAAGAAACTAAGACCCTTATGTTGATGTTTTGCACTCTAACATCTCCTGTGATAATCAGTGGTCCCAAGATCACATTAAATTGAAGCCTCAGTTAACATAAAAGGGGACAATTATAAACTATTAGGTGATTTCGGTACCTCAGTTATATTGGCAGGTGAGAAAGAGATTATTTTTAATACCTCCATCCTGTATAAATAACCAGAAAGTACCTGCTGGGAATTAAAATGTCATGACTTAAACCTCCTCTGAACTTTGCCACTATAAATAGCCAGTGCATATAGACAGTTTCCAGGACACACTTCATTCTGAAAATGTAGTATTTTCCAAAACATAAAGAACACAATGAAATGCAACATCATAAATATTTAAGAACTAGAGTCCCAGTGCACGAAATTCGTGCATGGGTAGGGTCCCTAGTGGCTGCCGGCTGCCAGCTGGAGTCTTCCTTCATTCCGCGCCACCCCCTGGTGGTCAGTGCATAGCGAGCAATCGAACTCACAGTCAGTAGAACTCCCGAGAGGACACATTGCATATTAGGCTTTTATATATATAGATTAGTTTATCCATAAGCAAAGCTCTGCTACACCCAGGAAAATCAATTTTGTCAATGGGCATAAAGGGAGATGGGCCAGAATAGAACCACATTTCTCTTTTCAAAATTACATAAACCCAAAACTTGTATTAAAACCTGAAAAACCACAGGTTGAATTAGATCACTGAGAAATGGCCTCTATTCAACACACACACACACACACACACACACACACACTTCCTATTTACAGATCTCTGTCTTTATATTCCCAAAGCTTCTAGGGAGAGCTGAATCTCATTGACCAAATGATGACAGACTTACCACCTCCCCTCTCCTCCATTCCTAGATAGACAAGGAAGCACCTAATAGATATGAAGTCCTCCTACTTCTCTCTCCCTCTAACCCAGGAGAGCCAAGCTTATGTCTTTTAGCCCAGCCCCACCCAAGATCCATGGATTACAACAGGTCATGTTTCACCTCTCTCTCTCTCTCTCTCTCTCTCTCTCTCTCTCCTATATAATAAAGAGGTAATATGCAAATTAACCCTCATGCCCTCACAAGATGACTGCCTACAACCAGGCTGGCAGGGGGGTTAGTGAGGGACGACCAAACGACTGAACAGCAGGCTGCGTGGGGTGACCAGGCCAGCAGGGGGGCAGTAAGAGGCGACAAGGCTGGCGGGAGGGTGCAGTTGGGGGCAACCAGGCCAGCAAGGGGGGCAGTGAGGGGCAACTAGGCTGGTGGGGGGGGGCATTTGGGGGCGACCAGGCTGGCAGGGATCGGGCCTAAACTGGCAGTCGGACATCTCCTGAGGGGTCCCAGATTGGAGAGAGTACAGGCTGGGCTGAGGGGACTCCCTCCCATGCATGAATTTCGTGCACCGGGCCACGTGTGTGTGTGTGTGTGTGTGTGTGTGTGTGTGTGTGTGTGTGTGTGTGTGTATCTTCACACTTAGCCTGGACATCTTCTTAACTAGATTGCCCAATTTGTTAGGTATATTTTATACTTTCTATATTACCTCAGATGACAATGTTGTTAAACTTTCTGCCACTACTCAAGGATCCCTGCATCCAGTTTTCAAAAGCATTTTCCTCAAATTTTCTTTAAGTTCTCACTGGCAACCTTCTGAAAGGCCAGCAGGCTTCTACTAACAGTCTCCTCAGGACACCTTAGGCTTTCACTTACACTCTCCTCAAAATCCTGCCAGTTTCTGCCCCCTGCCAGGTCCCAAAGCCACTCCCACATTTTTAAGGTTTGTTATGACAGCACTCTAGACTTAGATATCAAAATATGTAATAGTTGTCTACTGCTGCATAAAAAATTATTCCAGAACTTAGCAACTTAAAATAACAACCAACAATTATTATCTCCTACAATTTCCACAGGTCAGGAAACTGGAAATGCTTGCTAGGTGGTCCTGGCTCACCTTGTATGCTTTTCTCCAGTTAATTTCTCAGTTTACTTTTCAGACCCAGGCAGGGACCTAAGAGGTCAAGGAAAACTTTTTCCTCTCCTACTAGAGCCACATAGAATTAGAACTCCAGAGATCTGTAGGACTCCCTTAAGTCTTGGTCTGAGTTCTGATCAGCATTTGCTTATAAGGAAACTCCTGAGCTCCAGAGGAAAAACCAACAACCAGAAATGAGCAGAGGGAACAGTCTTCACAGCTCACACTAGGCTGGAAAATTTTCCTGTTCCCACTCAACAGAGTGCTCAAAAGGCCTCAGTATAGGGCCAAACGAGCCCTACACTGCTCTGATCCTGCAACAAAAGCTAAAAACAAGGCTCAAAATTAAAATGTTCCAAATAACTGTATCCCAGAATAATGCTCAGGAATATTACTAGAAAATGCAAAATACCCAGCACTGAACAGGTAAAATCCACAATATCTAGCATCCAATAAAAATTAGCAGACATGCAAAGAAGCAGGAAAATGGCTCCAATAATAAGATAGAAAGGCTCAGAAAGATACAGGTGTTAGAATTAGTTGACAAAGACATTAAAACATATATATATGCTATATATTATGTACTCCTTATATTCAGGGATGTAGAGAAAGACTGAGCACATTAGGTAGAGCAATACAGTGTCTTAAGTAAAAAAAATATATTGGTTAGGATTAAGAGCAGATTAGACCCTGCCAAAAACAACATTAGTAAACTTGAGGCATAACAATAGAAACTATCGAAAAGGCCATAAAAACAGAAAAGACTGAAAAACATTGGAAGAGCACATCAATGAGCTGCAGGACAACTTCAAAGGGGCCTAATATACATATAATTGAAGTTTTCAAAGTAAGGGGATGGCCAGAAAAATTCTTTAAATAATGGCTAAGATTTTTCCAAATCTGCTGAAATCTTTAAGCCCATACATCCAAGAAGCTCAACAAATCTCAAGAATAAAGAAACATGAAGAAAATTATACCAAAGCACCACATAATGCTTGAAATTAAAAAAGCAACTCTGGAGCCCTAGTCTGTTTGGCTCAATGGATAGAGTATTGGCCTGTGGACCAAAGGGTCCCAGATTTGATTCTGGTCAAGGGCACATGCCCGGGTTGCCAACTCCATCCTCAGTAGGGGGTGTGCAGGTGGCAGCCGATCCATGATTCCCTCTCAACACTGATGTTTCTATCTCTCTCTCCCTCTCTCTCTTCTTCTCTCTCTGAAATCAATAAAAACACTTCTTTAAAAAATATTAACAATTGATGCATTCCATTTTTTTAAAGGCAACCCTGGAACTCCCTATCCCTTACCCTGCTGTATTTTCTTCTTAAAATCAAATTTTAGTTCTTTTTATAGTTATTGGATTACTATTTCTTTCACACCCTTAAAAGATGAACTTTATAACAGCAAGAAATTTCTCTTATTTTTATGTATATATTTCAATATAGCCAACAAAATCATGCCTAACACACAGTAAACACTTAATAAATATATGTTGAATATTGATTTCGAAGTGAGTTTAATTATTGTTGACCCAATTATTTATTATACTTAAGGAAACAGAATTTAGACTGCTTCATCTGCTATATTCACTTATTCTGTTACATGTGACATGATACTGGCCACTGGGCTAGTTTTATAAGTGGTTTTTACCAATTCTCTCAAAAAGTTTAAGCATTAACAGTAGGCATTTTTTTTTAAACGGACAAGAGACAACTCAATAAACAAACAAAAAACATTAAAAATGGGCAAAGGACTTGAATAGACATTTTTCCAAAGTAGATACATAAATGATCAACAAGCACATGAAAAGGTCCTCAACATCACTAATCATTAGGGAAATGAAAATCAAGACTATGATGAGATTCCACTTCACACCCACTGGGAAGGCTACTGTAAAAAAATAAAATAGAAAATAACAGAATGTAGAGAAATTGGAACCCTGTCAAGGATGTAAAGAAATTGGAACCCTGGTGTACTGTTGGTGAAAACAGAAAATGTTACAGCCTCTATAGAAAACAGTACAGCAGTTCTTTAAAAAATTAAAAATAGAATAATTATATTATTGAACAATTCTATTTCTGGATATAAATACAGAAGAATTGAAAGCAGAGTCTTGAAGAGATATTTGAATATCCATATTCATAGGAGCATTATTCACAAAAGCCAAAAGGTGAAAACAATCCAAGTGTCCATCAGTAGGTAAATGAATAAACAAAATGTGGTGTGTATTTATTATCCAGCCATTAAAAAAAAAATCTGCCCTGACCGGTTTGGCTCAGTGGATAGAGCATCAGCCTGCAGACTGAAAGGTCCCAGGTTCGATTCTGGTCAAGGGCATGTACCTGGGTTGCGGGCACTTCCCCAGTGGGGGGCATGCAGGAGGCAGCTGATCGATGTTTCTCTCTCATCGATGTTTCTGACTATCTATCCCTCTCCGTTCCTCTCTGTAAAAAATCAATAAAAAAATAATATATATATATATGTCCTAGCGGGTTTGGCTCAGTGAATAAAGCGCCGCCTGTGGACCAAAGGGTCCAGGATTCGATTCTGGTCAAGGGCAACAACCTCGGTTGCAGGCTCCTCCCCGGCCCAGGTCCTGGTCAGGACGCGTGCAGGAGGCAACCAATCTATGTGTTTCTCTCACATCAATATTTCTGTCTTTCCCTCTTTCTTCCACTCTCTAAAAATCAATGGAAAAATATCCTCTGATGAGGATAAAAATGAAAAAAAGAAGAAAATTCTGACACAGTGATACAACATGGATGAACCTTGAGGACGTTATGCTAAATGAAATAAACCAGTCACAAAAAGAACAAATATTATGTGATTTCACTTATATGAAGTACCTAGAGTAGTCAAAGACAGAAAGTAGTCAAAGGCAGGTGATTCCTCAGGGTTGGGGTTAGTGGGACGTTGTTGTTTAATGGGTATAGAGTTTTAGTTTTATAAGATGAAAAGAGTTCTGAAGATTGGTTATACAATGTACTTAATGCCACTAAACCAGGGGTGGGCAAACTTTTTGACTCGAGGGCCACAATGGGTTCTTAAACTGGACCGGAGGGCCGGAACAAAAGCATGGATGGAGTGTTTGTGTGAACTAATATAAATTCAAAGTAAACATCATTACATAAAAGGGTACGGTCTTTTTTTTTTTTTAGTTTTATTCATTTCAAACGGGCCGCACTAAACTGTACACTTAAAAAAGGTTAAGATGGTAAGTTTAATGTCTTTTGTATTTTATCACAATTAAAAAATAAAAAACTAAATTAAAACAAATAACCTAAACATTTTTTTAAGAAAAAAAAATTTTTAACAAAAAAAGAAGTTATTTTGAGTGAATGGACAAAAGGAAAAGAGAGAAATGGCACCCTATCACCCATCCCCCATTGTCACCAAACCTGATTCCATGTCTTGCTCCTCTTGTTACTTTGGCTGACCCTCCCCCTACATCCATAAATCCAACCCTGTCTTTCCAAATCTAGCTCAAATGTCACCACCTCTTACTTTATTGATTCATCCAAATAAATATCTTTCCACCTTTGAATTTCTGCAGTCCTTTATTGATCTTCTACAATTCATTATACGTATATGCATGTTTTATCTCCCCTAAAAGATTGGGGATTCTTTGAGTGTCTAACACTATAAATGGTTATTTTAATATCCTCTCCCTTCCCCAAACTTCACATCACAGTTTACATAAACCTAATCCTCAGCTATTTTTCCTGCCCTATTTCCTTTTTTTCTTTTTTTATTTAAATCTATTGGTGTAACTTTGGTTAATAATATTATATACATTTTAGGTGTACAACTTTATAATACAACATCTGTATATTCCATTCTATGCTCACCACCCAAAGTCTAGTCTCCTTCTGTCACCATAGGTTTGACCCCCTTTATCCTATTCATCCTTCCTCCAGCCCCCTTCCTCTCTGCTAATCACCATACTGTTGTCTGTGTCTGTGAGTTTCTTTTTTTGTTGCTGTTTTATATCCCACATATGAGTAAAATCATATGGTTCTTTTCCTTTTCCATCTGACTTATTTCACTTAGCATAATATTCTTAAGATCTATCCATGCTGTCACAAATGGCAGTATTTCATTCTTTTTATGGCTGAGTAGCATTCCATTGTATATATGTATCACATCTTCTTTATTCAATCATCCATCAAAGGACACTTCAGTTGTTTCCAGACCCACCCCTGTGCCCACCGCAATCTCTCAGCCCACAATTCCTTTCAAGGTGCACGAATTCATGCACAGGGCCCCTAGTTATGAATAATGTTGCAGTGAACATAGAGGTACATGTATCTCTTTCTATTTTAGGGATGGGGGGGGAGAGAGATTGAGAGAGAAACATCAATTTTTTTTGTTCCACTTATTTATGCATTCATTAGTTGATTCTTGTATCAGTCCTGACTGGGGATCGAACCCACAACCTTGGCATATCGGGAGGACACTAGTCTAACCAATTGAGCTACCCAGTCAGGGAGGGGTACATATATCTTTACAAATAAGTGTTTTCAAAAATTTTAGGTAAATACCCATAAGGGGGGTTACTGGATATATAGTAGCTTTATTCTTAATTGTTTTAGGAACTTCCATATTGTTTTCCATAGTGTCTGCAGCAATTTACATTCCCACCAGCAGTGTGCAAGGATTCCCTTTCCTCTACTTCCTCTCCAACAGTTACTTCTTGTCTTATTGATAATAGCCATTCTAACAGGTATAAAGTGGTATCTCATTGTGGTTTTGATTTGCATATTCATTACAGCTAGTGAAGTTGACCATCTTTTCATATGTCAGCCATCTGTATGTCTTCTTGGGAAATGTGTCTGTTTGGGTCCTTTGCCAATTTAAATTAGATTACTTGGGGTTTGGTGGTTTTTGTTTGGTTTTTGTCATTGAATTGTATTATTTCTTTATATATATATTTTATATCAGTCCCTTATTCTCCCATTCCTGACCTAGTTCTTGCTTGACAAGAATAGAAAAGTAAATGCTTTTGGAAGTTACGTAGTCTAAAACCCATCTCTTCTCCTCCTGCTCATCTACCCAAGACATGGAACCTTATTCTAGTGATATGATACTCAGAGACCCTTCCTCTGGATAAAAGAGATACTGGAAGATATCCTCTAAAAAAACAAACAAACAAACAAACAAACAAAAAAACTGTAGCTGATCTTGGTATATCCCATGCTGTCAATAATGTTCTTCATTCCCCAGGGTCAGTTTTGCTTATCAGAATTCAGCCCATTAGGCTTTCACATTCCCTAAATTGAAGTGATGAGGAAAGCTTATTAGCTCAGAACATTCTTTATGGAAACCAATAATAAGGAAAGAAGAATACAAGACACAAACCTAGGGCCAAAAGAAATGTAGAGTATTAGATAGTGCTCCTCAATAATGGGAAAATCCCTCAAATTCTTGGGTCTTAGTTTTTCCACTTGGAAAAAAAAAAGGAGAGTTAAAAGATCTCTGTAGGACTTTTTTTTTTTTTAGCCCAAATGGTTTATAATTTTATGAAACTTCTTTCTCAAAAGAATCACCAAAGACCGTTTTAATTCTTACACACAGTGTTTGTTAGTCTTTTCTCATTTTCCTTTGCCTCTGCAGCATTTTTCACTCTTGACTACATTTTCTTCTTTCACTTGATTTAAATAAAAAGTTGTGATTTCCTTAGGAGCAGGTAACACTTAAGATGCGTATGGTTATGTAGGATGGGCATTGCCAACACACCACATCCAAAGGGCAGTATTTCCATCAAATACATCATACCTATGTATTTCCTCAACAATGACCAGCATGTATTCAAACAAAGTTATTTTTTAGCACTTACTCTTTTTTAATGAGAGAAAGAGAGAAGTTCACATAAACTGACCCATTAATTCTATGCTCCTTTCCATTTTCCAGCCACAGTATCTGCCAGTCTCCCCACCTTTGGTCTCATCCTCCACCAATATGTCTTACACACCACTACCAGTTATGTCTTCCCAAGACACAGGCATGGTCATCTCTTTTGTTTTCTTGACAACATCCATTTATTGCTGAAGAAAATATGAGTCATCCATGTTCTGGCCCCAGTCTACTCTTCTGGCTTATCTCCCGATTACTAAGTATTACATACTCATGGGTGGGGGAGGTGTAATTGAATGAGTTGGCAAAAGAGCAATTATTATTGGCTATAATATAAGTGCTTATACTATGTCTGCGTCCAAGTAGACACAATTGTTTTCAATCCATTTTAACGTCTGATTGGGTAAAATATAAGTGAAAATTCTATCCTCTTATTTGGGGCCTTGAGATAATTTCACAGGGACTTATAAAGTTCCCAGTATTTCAATCCAGGGACACTTTCCATTTAAGGTAAAGCAAAGCATTCTTCTTATCTTGGAATGATTTATTACTCAGAAGCTAAAGAAAAGTACTCATTAATCCCTCTCTATTATTCACATATGAATGTGACATGCAGAGGGGTGTCTCATCACTTAGTCATTCACAAGTTTTAGGACATTTAGCTCAAAAATAGATGATAACTCATAAAAGTTCTCTCCCCGTTTATTGTTTCTGGTCATTCCATTGTCTACGGCAGCAAGTCCATGACATACCATTATCAGCTGACTGCTGTTTTTAGTTTTTATATAAATGTTCCTCCTGTGAAGTTTCTAAATGGATAAGCCTTCTACCTGAGATGTAAAATGAGAAAGCATCAAAGAGCTAAACTGAGGGCCTATTCTTTCCCCCACTTAGAAGGTGGCTAAATCTAGAATTTTAAAATGAAACATATTTCCTTTTAGTTTCAGATTTTAGAAGCATAAGATAGACATATTGAAAAAAAATAAGAAAATGAGATTTGAGAAACACAGGTGCAAAAGTAAAGAGGGCTTTCTGTGAATTGGTGACTTGGCTCTACAGTGCTTGCACTAGCATAGGCAGCTTGGGACTAGTGGCTTATCTAGTTGCACTTGCAGGATCTTACACAAATCTTTGGTTCCATATACAAAATGATGGTCCCTGGGATCAAGAGTAATCCCACTTCCTTTTTTGTTTTTCCTTTTTTTTTTTTTTAATAATTCAGGGTTCTTCCTCTGCCAGTGTTTTGAAGTGCCACAGTCCAGAGTAACTAAACGTCTACATGCCAATTAATTGCCCAACTTCCTCTTCTTTCTTTTATTTGTAATTTGGGTGTGTCTTACCCTGTTCAGCAATTGTATTTCTTTAAACTGTGTATATCAAATATTTATAAACTTAGTCATAATATAAATATACTGTGAGATCACCGTTTAAAGGAAATCGTTGATGAATGCTATTATAGGTAAAAATAGAGAACCACCTCTTCATTTCTCTTCTATAAAATCAGGGATTTTTTTGTGATTTCTTTAGCATTGTTATATTTTGGGTACCTGAATTTTAGCTCACTAGGCATGGTTACAAAAGGAGCTTTGACCTTTGTCATAAACTCATTTAATTTTCTTGGCATCAGCCCGAAGTATTCTCATTTTAGTCAAGTTCATAGTGCTCTCTCCTTGATGAGTCATATTGTTTTAAAACCACTGACAGTTTCATCAACATTATCATGGTTTTTGCATGTACAGTTTAGCTTAGGCTTTCTTTCACTTCACTGAAACCACCTGGTTCTAGAAACAACTAACAAAGGTGTTTATATTGGAGAGCACTCAAAGGATCCCATGTCAGGGTCAAATTTTTGTTGTTGTTTTTTTATTCTTTTAGCATTTTTTGGCAAGTAAGGTGTGCATAAACTAAAGAATACATCCTGAAACTGATGGGGGAAGGGAGAACAATACCCTATTTAAGTTAATTCATTTAAATATCAAAGTCCCAAATAAAAAGGAAAATACCCTATAACAACCACTTGATGTCACTGCTGTAGCTCCTCTCCAGCTTTGAAGAAGCAGGGAAGTTGGCTACTTCTTAAGTCACCAGAAAAGAGAAGACAAATATAGTTTTAATATTTTCTCGTGGACATTTTTTTTAAAGTAATGATTGCTTCTGTTTTAAACTGGGTTATTCCACCATGTGTCTTTTACTTGCTCTGCAAAGAGAAGGGAATTGCGTGAAGGAACTGAGCAGATACTACTAGACAAAGGCAAATATTTCATTCCCATGTTTGCAGTTCTCAAATGTAGCCATGTATCAAAATTTATCTGGAGATGTTTTTAAAAACACAGATCACTGGGCTCTACCCTAGAACTACAGAATCAGAATCTCTGGGGTGGGGCATGGACATTTATGTTTTTACAAGTTTTTCAGAGTGATTCTGAATATCAGTAAGGTTTGAAGATCCCTGTTTCACTTTGTCCTACACCTCTCCTAATTTATAATGTTAGAGAATGTAAGCCGACTTGATATCCTATCTAATAAAGAGGGAATATACTAATTGACCCTCACACCATCACAAAGATGGCAGCACCCACAGCCAATAAGGAGGGAATATGCTAATTGACTGTCCCACCCTCAAAGATGGTGGCGCCCACAGCCACAAGATGGCGGCACCCAGTCCCCTCAGCCCCGCTGCACGCCTGCCTCCGGAGTCCCCCAGACCCTTCAGTCCCCCAGCCACCCAGGACTGGCCCAAGGCTCAGGCAAGCCTTGGATGTTAGCTGCCTAGGGCCGCCTGAGGCTTGCACTGCTGGCAGTGGCAGCAGCAGAGGTGTGATGGGGCATTGCCTTCCCCTGATTGCCAGGTCACCTCCCACCCCTGAGGGATCCCGGACTGTGAGAGGCGGCAGGCCGGGCTGAGGGAGCCCCCTCCAGTGCATGAATTTTCATGCACTGGGCCTCTAGTTCTATATAACTGAATAATTATACATTTTTATATCTTCATATGCCACTCAAAATGAACTTTTATCCTTCATTCAGCCCTTCTTTCTTTCATCTCCTTTCCTTCATGGAACTTCTTTATTTTTCTCTTCTTTAAATATTACACAGTATACATATCTTTAATAGTAATAACTACATATTTTGCTTTACTTATATATCTATTTTTTCAATTGAAGGAAAGCTGAGCTAATTCCACCTCTCTTTGCTGCTTGGTCTTTTCTTTTATGACAAGCACAATTTTAGTTTCAGCATTTTCCTAATAATAAAAACAAACTCCCTTATTAAATTTATACAATGTTATAGGTAAAATATATATGTGTTTTAAAATAATTCCCTTTACCGGCCAATTACATGCCTGATCCTATTTCATACAAGTGCCTACATTCTCTCACAAAATCCTACGGGAAGTATACCATTAATGTATCTTTACAAATGAAACTGAAGCCAGAATATTTCCTCCTTCACCCCCACACTCTAATCTTAAAGTCAGAAATTCTAACACAAATACCTTTGCAGGTTTCAGATGCTGCTTTGTCTTGTCGGAAATATGATCACCTTGCTACTGACCAATTTATTAAGTGTCCACTGTGCAGACTGCAAGTTAGATATGAAGAGCCTTACATAAAGACATAGCATGCAATCTTCTTGATGTGTTATATTGTTTCTGGTTACCAGGGAAAATAAGCTAATGGCAAACCCCAGAGCAGTGAGCCCACTGCTCTATCAGAATCCAGCACACTTAGAACACTTGCCAAACTTTTGCTAAGTAAGGGACAGAAGAATCTATGCCTTGGAAAAAGAATCTAACGAGTAGCCCCACCTTTGGCTGATAAATTGAAGGTTATAATGTCTTCTTGCTTTTTGTTTTGTTTTTCAACAACACTCAGTGCATTTCAGCTCTTTTGTAGAAAATATCAACAATCTCAAGTTTCTTGCTTGCTTTTAGACTTGCTTTTAAAGGGGATTTATGACCAGAAACACATTCACCCAACCAATCATTTATGTAAGAAAGACTGATTCAATTTTAGCATACTGCCTAATTCTGCCTTCTTCCTAACACAACTGGGAAGAATATCAAAGCAAAAATTGCATACTGAAGTCTGATAATAGCCAAAATAATGATTATGCGAGCACCAGATATTTGAAACACTGCCAACAGAAAGAAAACAAATACCGTTCATTTTGTCTGAGTAAAATTGAAAAAGAAATTCAGGTATTTTTTTAAAAAAATAAATGAAGTAAGCACATTACTCAAGTCTGAATAAAAATATTTTGTCAGTCTTTAAAAGCAAAAAATATCTCATGACAAAAGGGGACGAGTTTCACTCACATCTCAAACAGTTGCACAAATGCTTTTCCTCAAAACAATCTTCACACTTCTGTAACAGCAGAAGTTCTTTACATGTGTTTCCAAATTTGTCATTCGGGATTTTTAAAAGGCACACACTCAAAGATCAAAGTTTAATAAAGTGAATAATTGTTACCGCTCCATCAAGCATCCTCCTGAGTGAAAGCAGATTGTCTTCTTTAGCAAGTGTGTGGCAGTGAAGCCTACAATGACTCCTCGTGCAGTGCAGGGCCACTGTCCGGCCAGCAGTTTTACCCACCACTGTTTTCCACCCGACTCGAGTACTTACGGCTGCTATCCACAGACCCCGGTAAACATTACACTCAAAGAAGAAACGTTAAAAATCATACAGATTCTTGGGCTCCATTGCTCCATAAATCAGAATCTCAGAGGTAGTGTTGAGAATCTGTGCAAATGTCAACATGGTGGAAAAGAAAGATAAAGTTTTGCTAGTATTATTATGAAAACAGTTTTACTATGGAGAACTCTATGAAAGGATCTCAGGGAACTCTAAGGGTATGAACACTATGCTTTAAAAACTACTGCTTTAAACTTAGAAGCCAACCAGAGAAGTTATACAGGAATTTTTTTTTAAGGCAGGACTAGAAATTTGAGATTCCTAAGCAAATCAGTAGAAAATGTGTCCCAAGAGTTGCTTGTGTTGAGAGCCAGAGGAGACAGAGGAAAGAATAGAAGCAGTCTTAACCTCCTAAACAACCAAACTTCTTCGTGGTCTTTTGAATAGTGCTGAACATCCTTTCCACATCAACAATGTTTCTGCTACTATTCTTTCCTCTGGCTGAGAAAAATACATACTCTAGAGCCCTATTTCTCCTTACAACCCCGATAACCACTGCATTACCTCTATGGCAGTAGTTTTCAACCTTCCTAATGCCGCAACCCTTTAATACAGTTCCTCATGTTGTGGTGACCCCCAACCATAAAATTATTTTCGTTGCTACTTTATAACTGTAATTTTGCTACTGTTATGAATCATAATGTAAATATCTGATATGCAGGATGTATTTTCATTGTTACAAATTGAACATAATTAAAGCATAGTGATTCATCACAAAAACAATATGTAATTATATATGTGTTTTCTGATGGTCTTAGGCGACCCCTGTGAAAGGGTCGTTCAACCCCCAAAGGGGTCTCGACCCACAGGTTGAGAACCGCTGCTCTATGGGATCTCCTAAAGGGAGATCAACTCATCTCTACTTTCTTTTCTCTTCCAGGCCATTCTAGAGACTATAAGTAAGTAGATGGGTATCTTAGATCCATACCTCAAAGCACTGTCACTCCTCCAAAACTTTCCATGACTCTCCATTGACTAATTGCAGGCTTTTCGTAGAGTTGCCAGAGACATTTTCCCCATTAAAAAGTATCCATACATTACTAAAGTTTGAGAAGTACTTTTGTATACAGTACAAAACCTACTCTTAACATTCAAGGCCTTGGAGTTTGGGCCTCAACTAAATTTCTTGCATTATAGCCCATTAATATTTTTTTACCTGTGGATCCCAAACCTGCCTGTTCATCAGAATCACATTGAAAGTGTTATCAAGCTACAGATTCCCAACAGTACCTCTGAGATTCTGATTTATGGAGCAATGAAGCCCAAGAATCTGTATGATTTTTAATGTTTCTTCTTTGAGTCTAATGTTCACCTGGGTCTGGGAATAACAGTCAGAAGTACTCTAGTCAGACTAGGTTCTTGTCAACCTTCCAACTATCACACGTTTCTTCTACCTCCGCACTTCTGCTGCCCACTTTCTTATACTCTCTACCCACTTGCCACTTAACCAATTCCCACTCTAAAGATGTATCTCAATTAATACCCAACCACAGTCCCTACAAATATCCTCCGTGATTGCACCAGGAGGAAAGCTATCTCTTATTCTGGGACTTTAGGGATACTGTTTATCTTTTCAGTTTATTCAGCACATCACCCCAGACCACTCCCTTCATTGTTGAATGATTTTTGATATGCTATTGTTATTTAACCTTTACATATTTTGTTTTATCTCCCTATCTACAATCTACAATGGAAAGGCCTCCAGGACAACAGTGTGCCTTACCCTTTTGGATACCAAGCTCCTAACTACTGTCTTGCACATTTCTGGCTTTTAAAACAATCTGTTACTTTGATGACACATATCTAAAAATTCTAAAATATGCAAGGTAACATTTAACATTCACGTAGCACTTTATGACTTATGAAAATGTTTCTACCTATTATTTTACTTGTGATGTTATCTCTATTAAATGTGGTAGTATTTACTGCCCCCATTATTAAGGCAGAACTAAGGCTTAGGGAAGTCTAACAACCTGACCAAGGTTAAATAACTATTAAGCAGCAGAGTAGGGAAAATAATTCAGGTTCATCTAATTCCATATTATATTTCTTTATATACCATACCTTATTATTCATTTTTTATCCCCTAATTTTTCATTTTAAGTACCTTATAAATAAGCAAACATAAAATGAGCCTCTTTATTCAGGACACTAGGCTAAGCTCCTAAAAAATGTCATCTCATTTAATTCTCAGGAACAAAACCAAATGATAATAAGGGGCCTGGGGGTGGGGCAAAGAGAAAACATGAGGACAGATGAAGTTGGCCTTTCTAAGGAGAGGAAGCATGAACTGGACCTTAAGAGATGGGTAGAAATAAACTAGGCAGCCACTGAAAGAGGAAATGAGCACCAGTAATTTAGGGGCTGACAAGAATTTTAGCCTGGCTACTTCAGAATCTTTGTGCTAGAGTTTCATATTGTAAAATAAAGTCATCTTGCTAGGTGAGGCTGATGGGCAAGATCTTAGAATGCCAGGATAACTAATACTTTCTTGATCCCTTAGGCAACTGACTGTTACCAGGGTCATTTCCTCACTAAATACTTTCCAGATAATATCTTTGAAATTTGATTTATTGAGTTGTTATTCATGGCCCCAAAGCTTAATATTTCTGCTGAAATCTGAAATATGAGCAGGGTCAATCAAAATACCCAGCATATCACCTGAATCTTTTCTTTAGAAGCTGTTGCCACAGTCACAACTTCAGAGGGACTTCTTTCTTACCTTTTCTTTTTTGTCACAGAGAAACCACTAGGATTCCTATTTGACTTTGGTTCTATGGCCAGATTTTTTCTTCAGAAGATTTCCTGCTTTCTGAGATACACGATTTTAAGCTTTAGAAGAGCAGACCTGAACAGACTCTAATTGGAACTTGTTTGGTTCGCTGCAATAGTGATATTGAAGAATTTCAGAAAACTTGGGCTGTAAAGATAATACAAGAAGGCTCAGGAATGCAGTTATGTGTCCTGTTTAGACCTATCCCTGAAACCATGAAAATCCAGAGCTTCTCAAAAGGTCTTTGCCCTCTAGAGAGGATTTGGGTCACGACTCTGGGAGATTTGCCAGAAGTCAGCAGTAAGCTCTGGGTTTCAGGTTCCAGGATCTACTACAAATTGTGAAAACAGGCAATTGCTCAACCTTACTTTCATTTAACACATTGTTACTCCGAGCATTAAGTTTCAAAATAAAAATAATGAAATAAAATAAGTAAATAAACCTCAGAATCCCATCTTCAATTATAGACCATATAAAAAACACTAAAAGATTTGTCCCCACATTGAAACTCTATTTAAAAAGAGAGAAGGACTAAAATTAAGGTGTGTTTCTATTATGCATTCATTTAACAAGTCCTGTGAGCTTACTAAATGTATAGATTCTAAGAACTACAGATGAATTGGTGAACAAGAAAAAGTTTCTGCTTGCATGGGCCTTACATTCTAGTTGGAAAATAATACATATGAACGTATATACCTCTGTACATAAGAAAACTATCAGGCCATGGTAAGTGCTTTGTGGAGAGTGACAGGATAGCTACTTAAGACTAGTTGATCAGGGAAATTCTTTCTGAGGAGGAGATGCTTAAACAAATCTGAATGTCAGAAAAAAGCCAATCCCTTGAAAATGCAGGAAAGCATCTTCCAGGAAGAGGAAAGAATAATGCACAGGTGTATTTTATAAAGAAATAAAAAAGAATACTACACCCCCCGCACACACACCCAACCTCACCTGGACAATTTTTAAATTGGGTTTATGCTGCAGACCTAATAAAAGAGAACAAAACATAGTTGCTATGGTCTAAATGCTTGTGTCCCAAAAATTCATATATTGAAACCTAATGCCCACTGTGATGGTAGAGAGATGGGGCCTTTGGGAGGTACTTAGGTCAGGGATGGGATTGGGGGATGTGGGGAAGAAGAAAGAGCCCTCATGAATGAAGTAGTGCTTTTTAAAAGAGACCCCAGAAAGGTCCCTTCCCCGTCTGCCATGTATGGACATAGCAAAAAGGTGCCTTCTGTGATCCAGGAAGGGTCCTTACCAGACACCAAATCTGCTAGTGTCTTGATCTTGGACTTTCCAGCCTCCAGAACTTAAGAAATAAATATTTATTGTTATTAAGACAGCCAGTTTATGGTATTTTATATAGCAGCCTGAACAAACTAAGACAATAATGGAATAACAATGTAAAATAATGGGGTTGGACTGACAATTGATCTATCCTTTCTCATTCACATCACTCTTTACAATTGTTATTCTTTTGAACCATAGCAACTATATTCCAAGTGAATAGTATACTTTCCTTCTTACTATTATAAAGGTATCATGTATTTTTCCCTTATCATTATAAATAGGGATGCCACAATAAAATTGTATGACATTGATCACTTTTGAGGTTCAATTTTTTTCATTTTTATTCATTTTTTAAATTTATTAATGAGTATACGCTGAATAAAATTCAAGATTATGATTGTTCAAGTACCAGTGACCTCACTGAGATGGTGAACAAACTGGAACTCCATTCACTTTTAAACCAGTAGAGGACAGACAGTGAATCCTTCGCATCCAGTGAAACACATCTGGATTAACTGCACTTGATTTGTAAAGATACCCAAGGTTCCTCTGAATAGAGTTTACACTTCACTGATAGGACAGGCAGACAGCTATTTGTATCCACTAATCTTGGGTAAATCCAGATTGTTTTTCTTTGGCTTTGTTCCTCCATTCATCAAAAGGTAATAGCAATTCTGCCAAATTATGAGAGATATGCCAATTCTAAATAATAATAATGATGATGATGATGATGATAATAATAGCAACTACCATATATAGAGCAGTAAGGGTGTTATATGGCTTGTAAAGATGGTCACAATATCTCCTCCCATCCCTGCATGCACATCCCTTGGAATAAAACTTTGTGGTCTCTCCTTCAAGAAGTGGCATCTTTTTCTCTACCCCTTGAATCTGTGCTAGTCTTGTGACTTGCTTTAGCCAGAAGGATATATGGTGTCCCCCCAAAATGTATACACACACTTTAAATAATTATAAAGGCAGTGTTTATGAAAATACATTTCATTTTCCATGGGCACAGACAATGGTGTGGTGAGGGCCTGGGGAGGGGGCAGGGGCAAGCTAGAAGGGGTCAATGAGGAAAAAAGGGGACATCTGTAATTCAACAATAAAGATAAATTTAAAAAATAATAATAAAATACATTTTATTTTCAAAATTGAGCTATCAACTGTTAAAGTGTAGATGCATTTTTTGGGGACACCCTGTATATGGTCAAAATGACATTAAGCAAGTGCCAGAGCCTGGGCCTAAAAAGACCTATTGCTTCTGCTCTTGCTCTTAGAATACTACTGAAGCCCGACCTGTAAAGAAGCCCCAACTAGCCTACTGGAGGATGGAAGGCCACATGGACAGAAAGGCTCAACCATCCCAGCTGTCCCAGCCATCCCAGTTGAGGCACGGGACTCGTGAGAATGGCTGTCTCAGACCATCCAGCCCAGCCCAGTCACCAGCTAACCTCAGCCACATGAGTGAGCCCAGGCCAGACCCATAGAAGTATTGTGGAGTCAACCACAAAACCATGAGAAGGAAATCTTTCTTGTTTTAAGCTCTTAAATATTTGGATGGATTTTTTGCAATTATAGATCATTGAAATGATAAATATTGACTAGAGAGCTAAGGACTTTATATTTAGTATCTATATGAATCTTCTTAATCCTGTAAGGTCAATACTATTAATGACACCACATTACAAATAAAGAACTTAAAGCTCCGTGAATTTAAGTAATTTGTCCAAGTCACACAGTAAAGAAACAAATCAAACACAGCTCTGGCTTCAAGCACACATTTATATCAACCTACTATTCTATGTGATGTTTGTGAGGGAACAAGGGAGGGGTGGGTTGGTGAGGCTTTTAAAATCCGACTCAGATTATTAGTATTATTTTTCTATATGGAATATAATGATTCTGTTTGGGGAATTTTAAGAAAATAGTAATGTGTATGAAAAAATGAGACAAATATTAAAATGCAGAAAATATATTTATGAAGGAATAATATATATTGTTGGGGGCCAGCCCCAGCAGGTCCAGGGGTTCCCAAGGTGTGGACGGAGTCGGAGATGAAGGAATGACACGGAGGCAGCGTTCAGGTGATCATCATAGCCAGGTTCCTCTTTTTATTGTCCTCTTACATCTGTATTTATACTATTTGATCTTAATCCTATCCATTCTATTCCAAAGGTTAGGGCGTTTCTTATCTCCATTCCAAGGTTACTCTATTGTTCTATTAAGCTACAAGGAAGTAACTGAAGGAGGTTATTCTAAGTAAAGATTATGTAGCTTAAGCGTGATTGTTCATAGTTAAAGTGATTAACTACCCACCTGGCACCTAGTTAAGGGGTTTTACTGATAAAAATCCTCACCTGGGGAAACAACCTTTCTCAGAGAGGTGGTCCTGTTTAAAACACATAGCGTTAAGAGGGGGAGCAAACATATTAAGAACAGTATGCCATATATGCCAGGTCCCTTGAAACATAAGCTGTGCAGATGTTTCTTCCCTGCAGCGACTGCATCAAGCAGCAAGGGTGGATTGGCTTCCAGCAATATATCAATTGATTACATATATATCAATCAATATCCTATGTTCAAGTAACTTCCAAGTAAATAAAAAAATATATAGTGCAATAATTTTAATAATTTAAACAACATATGACACTGACATGTTAGATCCTCTGTAAAGTTATATATAAATAATCAATTCTACTGAATTTCTCTGCTACTTTCATAAGGTTAAAAATCACTAAACGTTGTTCTCCTCTGGGTACTCAACTCACTTTGATGTTTTGTTTCAGGCCAAGTCACCTCTTCAGAATCCTTTTGTTCAGCTGCATCAAAATGCCTACAGGTGAGAGGTTACACTCATTATTTATTAAGCACCTGATAGTTATCTCATTGCAAGATTCAGGGTGGAGACCAAGAGGTGAGGATCATGGTCTCTAATGTGGACAAGAATATGTGATAGAAATCAACCAAATTGTCCCCTCCCTTCAGCCTCTCTGGCCTTCAGATGAGAGATCCGACAACCATTAATGTACCAGCTGTAGTCACCCACCCAGAAGGTAATCGTTTTAACTCATCTACCAAGCTCATACGTGCCATGAGTCATGATTAAAGGAGCTGTCTTGAAAGCTTCAGGAACAAGGAACAAATTGTGCATTGCCAGCCCTAGTGGTTGCCCACCTGGTTTCCACCTCCCACACCACTTAGGGGTCTTTTAAAAAGAATAATTTTCAGACCTACACACTCACAATATAGCCAAAATAGCAGACAACATAAACATCTGCATTAAAGACAAACACCTTAACCCTCACTGCTATCGAGAGTCCCCATTGGAGATGTGTTCCGTGCCTCCTTGTTCAGAGCGTCCTTTTCCAGTCCTGATCCACTTTCGTTATATGTGGCTAATGTAAAACTGCTACCCATTGCCTTGGCAACACGTCCATGTGCTAAAAAAGGAAATGAAACCTGAGGTTTATTTTAAATTTTCTATCTGCCAGAAATACTAATTTAAGAAATACTTTTTAAAAGCAATAGAAAATAATAGCCTATAAATAGTAACAGGAAAATAGTTCGTGAGAGAAGACATTCATGAAAATGTATTAAGAGTTTATCTCTTAAATATGAATCAAAGAGTTTTGATGCTGTTCATGTTATTTAAAGTTCTCCATTAAAATAATATTTCCACTCTATAATTTATACTATATTTAGTCTTTTAGGAACTTCCTGAATGTTTTGCATATTGAAATTTCCCATAATGGAATTTATATATGGCTAAAGCGGTGGTTCTCAACCTTCCTAATGCCGCAACCCTTTAATACAGTTCCTCGTGTTGTGGTGACCCCCAACCATAAAATTATTTTCGTTGCTACTTCATAACTGTAATTTTGCTACTGTTATGAATCATAATGTAAATATCTGATATGCAGGATGTATTTTCATTGTTGCAAATTGAACATAATTAAAGCATAGTGATTAATCACAAAAACAATATGTAATTATATATGTGTTTTCTGATGGTCTTAGGCGACCCCTGTGAAAGGGTTGTTCGACCCCCAAAGGGGTCGTGACCCACAGGTTGAGAACCGCTGGGCTAAAGGAAGTAAAATTACTCTGGGGAAGTCCTAACTGTAGATTTGAAAACAGTAAAACATTAGTGCTTTAAAGATGGAGTGTGTAAATCAAAGAAAAATGCAAGTGTAAAGTTCAAGAATTTCTGAATCATTATTTTAAGTTCCCAGCAGAAGGAACTGTAGCCTCATAATTAAGTTATCTGTTATTTATGTTCATTCCTGTGGTTCAAACTTTTTATTTTGTTTTTATCAAATTCGGTTGGTAAATGAAAAATCCTATCTAATAAGGAGGGGATATGCTATTTGACCCTCACACCGTCACAAAGATGGCGGCACCCACAGACACAAGATGTCCGGCAGGGGAGGGCAGTTGGGGGCAACCAGGCTGGCAGGGAAGGATAGTTAGGGATGACCGGGCTGGCAGAGGAGGGCAGTTGGGGGGGACCAGGCCTGCAGGGGAGGGTAGTTAGGGGTGACCGGGCCAGCAGGGGAGGGCAGTTGGGGGGGACCAGGGCAGCAGGGGAGGGCAATTGGGGGCAATCGGGCCGGAAGGGGAGCAGATAGGCGTCGATCAGGCTGGCAGGGGAGTGGTTAGGGGGTGATCAGGCTGGCAGGCAGAAGCAGTTAGGGGCAATCAGGCAGGCAGGCAGGCAGGTGAACAGTTGAGAGCCAGCAGTCCTGGATTGTGGAATCGGGCCTAAACCGGCAGTTGGACATCTCCTGAGGGGGTCTCAGATTGGAGAGGGTGCAGGCTGGACTGAGGGACACCCCCCACCCCGCATGAATTTTGTGCACTGGGCCTATAGTAAAAGAAATAAAAGAGTTTTCAAAACTGGGCCTAAATATTAAAAAGTAGCAGATTGTGGAGCAGCCAAACACCACAAAGGTACTCAGAGCATTTTATTTCCACACTTCAACCTGTTGGCTGGAAGCTACTGTCTGCTGTCATCTCAGGGCTTGCTCACAATTTAGGAAGCTGGCTAGGCAGTTTTCCCAGGAAACAGGGCAGGGCCTGCATTTTGTTGGAATAGAAGCATAGCTAGACTACGTTTTGGGGCACAATGCCAGTCTGCATACTTCCTCACCTGGTAATTAACAGTTGCTATTACAACAGGATTCTTATCTCCAAAGGGAGCCATTTAATGAGTTTATATTATTTTCAAAAGGATTATTTTCTTGAATTATTGAATTCTGAAACTATTTAAAATTTATGTCAGTATAATTTTTTATTTGTAGGGATTATTACATAACTATTAATTGAATACCTAGAGTACATAGGATATCTATCTGACTTTTTAAAAAATAAGTTACAGGCCCTGACTGGGTAGCTCAGTTGGTTAGAGTGTCATCCCATACGTCAAGGTTTTGGGTTCCATCCCCAGGCAGGGTGCATACAAGAATCAACCAATGAATGCATAAATAACTGGAACAACAAGTTTATGTTTCTCTCTCATATGCATTTTCTCCAAAATCAATAAATTACCAAAAAAATAAATTAACAAAAGAGTATGAAAGCCTAAATAAGTACTATGAACAGTTGTTGTAGTAATTATTATGTACCATGTAATAAACTAAGTGCCTTTATGCATCATTCATTCATTCAACATATACCTATTATCTACTATGTGCACTGTTCCAGGACCTGGAGATCAACAGTGAACAAAACAAAATCCTTGCTTTCATGGAGCTTATTCTACAGTAAGGAAACAATAATTAAATAACCAAAGCATAAAGCACGTGTAATGAAAATAAGAGCTATGGAAAATGTGTATTTGAATAAGCGTCTCATTCAAATGATAAGTTGACATGAGCAGAGACCAAAGGAAGTAAAAAAATCCAAAATTGGATCTCAGGGGGATGTCTGTTAAAGATCATTGAACAATTATTTATTAAGGATTTCTTGTAACCACTTACCATTCAATCCTTACAGCAGCACTTCATGGTAGGTGTCTTATTGCTCCCATTTTGCAGGTAAGAGAACTGAGGCTTAAAAATGTGAGGAAACTTTCTTAAAGCCACACTACTTACAAAGGACAAGCTAAGATTTAACCCATATCTGCCTCAGTCACAAGCTGTGCTTTTGACCATCTTCCTTCTGTCAAATCACCCAACTACCCAAAAATCAAGATTTTTACATGCTCAATATTGGTGCTTATTTAATAGGATTAGTCAATGACAACATCACACTTAAAGAGAAAATAAATAAATTTGGGGGGGGGGGAAGTAATGAGGTTTGGCTCAATCAAATAAATAAATAAACAAATAAATGCTCTCCACTCCCCTCTTGAGGGATCTAGATGGAGGCAGAGCAGACCTTGTTAACTTATGGCTCTCCAGGCACACACACAAGGACTCCCTAGCTGGCCCTGTAGAGGCATGTCCTGAAATCGTCTTCCAAAACAGCACTCTCAGAGCTGCCCAAAGAGGCCATGAGTAAGGAGAGGGAGAGAGAAAGAAGAGGCTAGGAAGGAGTTTGTTGTGGGAAATCTCTATCACCACTTCCCCTTCTGTTCACCCCTCTCTTTTCAACTGAATCTCAGCATCAGGGTTGGATATTTTCATTTGGCTACATCACTGAGCTCTTCATAAGGTACAATCTACCACAAGACTAGTCCTGCTGGGATGGAAGGAATTGCTTCCAAGACCTACCATCCCACATGACTTCCTTAAGCACTAGTTCCACAAGGACTTAGCCGTGTGGTTGGCTGAGAAAGGGTGGCAGAACTATCACCATTTCCTTATTCAGGATTGGAGCCCCTTGATTTCCCCTGACTCCCTGACAGCTCGTGTAGCTTTGCATTAAGGGTTTATGTAAAGATAAAGGGGCATGCATAGGAAAATGGGGAAGGGGAAAGCTGTGCTCTCTAGCCACCCCAGATCTGAATGAGTGGAGCTTTACAGTAATTGAGTGGCTTGAGGAAAAGCGAACACAGGAACCCAAGCAATCAAAGGAAGACTATCTTACTTAATACCTGGGATAGATGTTTTTCTTTCTGCCTCTCAAGTCCAAAGAGGAAAATCAGGATGAGTGGCTTAGGTTGTAAACTTTAAGGTCAAGGACCCTTTCTGTTGAGCTTAGCTTTCAAGTTCTCAGTAGTCAAGTATGTGTGAAACATACTTAATAGCGCGATAAATACAAGTTGTGGAAGATGAGATTGAAAGTCAGAGGTCCCTTCCATGGGCCCCCGACAGAGCCTGTCGTAAAGAGGACATAATCAACATTAGCAGGGCTGTTAAAAAGTATCACCTATTAGAAGTGTGCTCTTCCCTAGCGCCTCTAGCTGGAGTTTCTCTGTGTGGGTGTGTTCCCGGGAGAGGAGTCGTGTGCAGAGAGTGTACTGGGTACAATGTGTATTTATTTGTAAGAGGAAACAGAAGATCTCAATGAGGAAGAACATATGTTTCTGAGACTGCATCTGTGCAAAAAGTACATAGTCCCTGAAGTTGTACTAAGGGAAAAAAACAACTACCATATTATAAAAAAAACAAAATCTTTTATTTCACGCATGTCCTCTTGGCACAATTCCCTCCTCCTGTTTTTTCTGCCTGACCAAATAATTCTTTCTCACCCTCAGGTCCAGGAAAACCACGAAATGTTTCGCACAGTTTGGCATAGCCTGACTAGCCAGGTTAGTAATCACGTGGGGATCCCAGAGCCAAACCTTAGCCCTAGAAGAGACGTGACTCTTCAGGGATCACCTGCCCGGGGCGCTACGCAATGGAGCTGAAATCATCCTTTGAGGGCTGGGCAGAGGCCCAGCAAGGAAACTAAAGTTGGGCGCGGCCCTGGCAGGTAGCAGCCTAGGTGATCTGGGGCGTGCACGACCACCAGGTGTCCAACTCGCCAGGTGTCCGGGCTGGCCGCCGGCTCCGCCCCCACCCCCGGGCCCAGTGCGCCTGTCTGGCGGGAGCCGCGCCCCCTCGCCCTGGGAGGTGGGCTCCAGGGCTCCCTTGGACTTGGACTCCTCCGGCCTCCCACCGGCGCTGGGGGCGGAGCGGAGGCGGCGAGACGGGGCCGGGGCGGGGGGGGGGGCTCCCAACAAATTCCCCCGGATCCGGCCGCAGTTGTCTTCCCCCCGCAGATTCTCGACCAGGAGAGGGTTCGGTCCCCCTCCCCGGGGCCCCTGGCAGCCCCCGGTCCCCCCGCGGAAAACGGATACACTCCAGACGGTCCTGGGGCCAAGAAGATCCTGGGGCAGCTGGACAGCTCCAGCCTGGCTCTGCCTCCGAGGCCAAGCTGAAGCTGGCGGGGAGCAGCAGCCGCGGCGGCCAGGCGGCCAAGAGCCTGCGGATCCAGGAGCAGGTGCAGCAGACCCTGGCCCGGAAGGCGCAGCTTCGTGGGCAACGGTGAGTGGAGCCCGCCACCCCCTTGCATCGCCCGACCCTCCTCATTCTCCCCCTTCCCCCCTCACCCATTTTGCTTCGACTCCCTGCTTCCAGGGGGTGCGGGACCTGGTATCCTGGCCCACATGTTTGCTCGCGGTCCCTTTTGTACAGAGCCGCCGCGCCTCGCGACTACAGACCGAGCTTTGCTTGGAGGAAAGCAGTCTTTTCTAAAACAACCTCCCACTCCAGCCTTTTGTCCCTGTCTGTATTCAACGTATATTAAAATGCACGTCTATATCTATGTGAAAGAATTCAGTCTAAGATTTTTACTCCTTCCTTAACCGGCTCCCCTCGCCGTCCCTCCTCCCGCCCCGCCCTCCCTCCCCCCAGGGGTCTTAATGGGGAGGCTCCGGGAGTCTGTAAACACTTTGAAATGCTGTGCTATGCAGAAGGTCGATAGGATCATTTTCCTAGGGGAAAGCGCCCCTCGGTTTTATTCGTTTTTTTAAAGAGTCTAAGCCCCCAATGAATATTTTGAAAAAGAAAACCTGAAAGTACTGGCGCTCCTACAAACTGTAAATTGGGATGGCGGTGCCTCGCCCAGGTACTTCGGGGCGCTCCACCCAGTGTACTGCGCCAGTGGTTGATCTAGGAAGTGAAAAAATTGGGAAGGAGGCTTTGGGCCAGGAACAGTCAGTGCCCCGCGGGGGGAGATGGGGGGGAGGAAGGGGACTTTGGCCGGGCCAGCCGCAGCACCCACACCCACACCCCCTCGGCCTCTCAGAGGCGAAAGGGGTTTTTATAAAGTAAAACATGTGTATCAGTAATTGATAGTCGGGGTAGAGGGAAGGTGAAGAAGATGGCAAACTAGTTCTACAAATTAGAAAACATGAAATATTTTCTCCCCTGCTAAAATCAGGTGATCGAAGCTACACAGTCCCATTTTTATTAGTTTGTTTTTTTTCATTATAAAAGTATTGAAGGGTTATAGAAAAGAGAACAGGAAAGAAATTGAACAATGAATTAAGTTGGTACATCAGTTTGTTTCCTGCAATGTTGCACTGTTTCTCTAGGAAATAATTCGGCAATGGCAAATGGAGAGCACATTAGGAAAAAGAAAAACGCTTGCAGGTCGGACTAGAAATTTAAAATAGCAGACCCTGGGAGGCCATATAGTTTTCAGTTCGTGTAAAAGAATCCTAAAGGATCAAGCAGTCAATATTTACATATTTGAAAGGTAAACGGATGTTTGATGATTATAGTTAATGTAACTGAGTGTCTACTATGTGTCAAGAATTGGACTACATGGTTTATGTTCATTGTGTTATTTATGCCCCCCACTCCCCCCAAAAAGAAAATCTGTTAGGTAAACCCTTTAATCCCCATTGTACAGATGAAGACACTAAGCAGTTAGGTAAGACTCAGGTTCCCACAGATAGTAAGTAGCAGAACTGATATTTAACTTTCCAAGCCTGAATTTTTTAACTACTCATCAGTTATATTAAGCTTTTTGGTTATTAATACTAAGTAGGATCTTTATCAGACACTAAGTTCCCTCCCATTTTTTCCTTAAATAAAATTGAGGTGGTTCTGAGAGAGTGGGAGGTATAGATAACACAGAATTGCCACAGTGCATGGAAAAAAACCTAAATTTATGTTTAGGAGGCTGACTAATGGTTTCAGGATAGCTGAGGTCAATTGTTGACCAATGGAGTCACTGCACCCCTTTAGTCTGTGCAGGTCCAGTGCTACACTAGAACCAAACTAGCTTCTGCTTGGAGACACAGGGATGCGCATTAGATCGTCTTCCGTACCCTCTGAGAGTGGCTAGCCAGAAATAACAGGACGTCAGCTATGCAATAAATCTGAGGAATAGAGAAGGAAAAGGGAGCATTGCTGAGCATCTAGTATGTGCCTAACCCTATTTAAAAATATGTTTGCATTTTATTATATCCTTAAAACAATTATATGAGATAGACATGAGGAGTCATTTCACGTATGTAGAATGTGTTGGTCTCTCCACATTTATTGGACGCTTAGTCTCAAACCCACACATGATCTGTCTGTCCTCTCTACAGCGTGATGAATTCATGTTGTTTCGTGAATTCAAGAACTATCAAATGAGTCTGTTCTTCATGAAGGGCATTGAATTAAACATAGACTCTGCTTGCTTTAAAGCAAAGAGTTTAAGGTCTGAAGAAGGAAACCTACCTCTAAAAAAATGTATAAAATAAAACATGGTAAGTGACAGTAAAAAAGAACAGCTAGTATATTATGGAGTTTAGAAGGATGAATTAGACCACTGACTGAAGGGACTTTGAGGAGCTGCTTGGAGGAATTGGGATTTTAGATTCCCCCAAGATTCAGTGGGATTGGACATAGGTTGCTGGAGAGAACATTTTAGGCGGGAATAGCAGGAATGTGTCATAGTTCACAGAATTGATATGGTAGAGCAAAGTGCACTGTCATGATACTTCTGCTCTAATGCTAAGGGCAGCTGGCTGAGTGGCTCTTCAAACTAAGGAACAAAGTGTTTGAAATACTTGGTTTGCAATGGGAGCTTCCCAAGCTGAAATGCACTCAGCAGCCTACACAGAAATGCAAGTCAGGCAGAGAGATAAGGCAGCAAACACCTACTTACTTTAAAGCCTCAGCTTTCTGAGACTCAAAAAAGTAATCCCCTTGAAAGGAATTTAACATGAACGTGTCATGAACAATTACCAGAGGTGGTTCAAGTATGTTGTTTAATCCAAGTTCTTTGAAAAGGTCTGGGGGCTCTTGATGGTTGTATTGCATTTATTATTTCCGTATTACTGTCATGTCTCTAAAGTTGAAACAGACAAGCAATTGTTGAAACAGTGCGGGTCTGGAAAGAATCCTGTAGCAACACAAGAAATTCTGGGAAGAAATGACCCTGGTGTTGACTGTTTTTAGTTCCATGGGCCCTAGAGAATTCTGAATTGTTGACATACCTGTAAGATTGAGTCAGCAGATAAGCTGCTGAAAAACATGAGCTATATGGGGCTGATCTGTTGATAAATACCCGGCAAGGATCTTTAACCCGGTCAGTTTCTCTCTAGTGCCTTAATATTGGTGGGTGGTTTTCATTGTAAATCACTCTAACTCGTGTTGTTATTGTAAACTGTGCTGAACACTTTTAAAGTTACCTGTAACTCATGGGGGTGGAGGCAGAGGGGCAGAGGTGTACAGCAGCATTGTGAAATGAGTCTGTATTGTAGGGAGTTTTAAAATTCTTTTATAAAAGTCATAGAGAAGACATTTAAGGATTGCAAGTATTAGCAAAGGGAAAAATTTTAAATGTCTAATCCTAGTTATTACACTTTGGGAATATTACCACTTTACATATTACACTGTACCCCCTGGGTGCCCATGTAGGAAGAAAGTCATGTTTTAAAGTGTTGTCTGTAATACTTATAAAACACAATGAACAACAGTATCTTAATAAAATTTGCAACTTCTTTCAAATTTTACCTTAAAAACTTGAGGCATGCCATTTACTGAAATGGTTTCCCTGGCCAATATCTTTTGAATATCTGGCATCAGGGGGCATTCTGGAGAAAGGACTGAGAACTGGCTAAGGCAGCAAAAAGACAATTGATAGGTGTTACTGGGGTGGGGGAGTTAGACACTGTTCAAATCCTGTACGAATTCTTTTATTGCCAAAAAGGAATTCCAGGAATGAAGCAATTCTGGAAGCGAAGTGACTAGTCATTCTGAAGGTAGGAGAGATTAGGAGAGGGGAGAAAAAAAAAGAGTTCAATGATGAGGTGGTAAGGTCATGGCCATGCTGCACTGAATGAAATATTCCATGTCTGCCTAATATTGCCCATGGGTGACCTTTTGTCCAGTGTCTAGCAAATTGCTTGCAGAGAATTTAAAAAAAAAGTCTTTTGGTTTTTTTTTTAGAAATTCTTCTGATTATAATTAGTTGAAGGAAATAGAATGTTAAGACAATGCTGATTACAAAAAACATGAGCTCTTCACCCCTAGAAATGGTGAGAACACATCTTTTGTGGGTAAGGCAGGGTCTGGTAGAGAGGTTTCAGAATCAATGGAACAGTGTGTGATTGTAAATGTTCCTTGCCTATGTGTCACAGATAAGATACAGGAAATTACCTTAAGGAGAAGAAGACTGTTCACTCTGGCCTTTTAAAAGGCTCCATTAATGTTATCTATGCCCTGTGCTACTGGTTCCAATCATAGGAACACAGGGTAGCACACTTGAATTAGATATTCTAGGTATTTGTTGTTCACATTAGCTCATTCTCCTAAAGTGTTTTGGATATCAACTTAAATGGTTTTTCCATATAATAAATTAAGGCTACACATATTTATATTATTTTCTCTTCAAATAGTTAACATTGATTTTACACTCAAATTGAATTTCTGGTCTGATCAATAAAAATTATTTTCTGAGAGGACACATTATTGGCAACTTATCAATGATAATAATGAAATGTAATAACAAAATGTTGCTAAGATCTCTGGTATTTAAAAATCAGACTTGATTAATGTGACTTATAATAATACGAGAAGCCCGTTGCAGGAAGATAGCTCCCGTCTCTGCCCCTCCTACCCCGCCCTTCTCTGCCGCTTCTCTCCCGCCCGTCTCCACTACCTGGGTTCTGTTGCTTGGCTTCCTTCTACGGTGTCTTCAGTCTTTTCTCCCAGCTGGTATATGCAAATTAGCTGCCATATTTGTTGGCAGTTAATTTGCATATTGCTCTGATTAGCCAATGGTGGGTGTAGCGGAGGTACGGTCAATTTGCATCTTTGTCTATTATTAGATAGGATAATTTAGTTCTATCTCAGGTGACATTCAGGAATTTTAAGTTATACAATTCTGAGATTAATGTTTTCCAGCTATTTTGCATGTACACAAATATGTGAAGACAGAAGCACCATACTTCTCCTGGGGAAATAAACAGTAAAAGGCAGTGCAAGTGGGATATACAAAATTAGGAAAAAACTTAATCTTTGTATTAGAATGAGCCATCTCACTCCCCTGCCTTATTAGGGTAAGAATAATAATAGAATTTCAGCTCCTCTTCCAATGGAAATATTAAGAAATCTATTGTGTATCTCTGTGTAATGCAGTTAATGATGATTGGATGATTGAATAGGGGACATAAAAACAGTTGTTATGTTCTTAATAACTTAAAGATGAGCTAGGGAACCCAATATGTAGCCTTAGAGAAAAATGCATATTTACAAAAAAGAAAACACAATCACCACTACCATTAAAATAATTCACATATTTATATTCTTGTAATAATCAGCTTTAGGCTTTAACAATATTAATTGGCCAAAGCATGATAACCAGATTTCAGCCATTCCTTTATTTTCAGAAGAAAATATTGCTCATTAGAAGTTTAGTAAATTGTTCCCACTAAATCTTAAATCTCAGTAATACAACCATGGGATGGGGTTGAGAAGGATCACATCAGAATTATTGTATCTTGATTACCTTTTTTTCTTTGAAGGAAACAAACAGGAACTTTTCTTGACAGATAATCGGAAGTTATTATAGACCACCAAAATATTACAGATAAATAAACAAGCCACACAGAGAAGAGAATGAGAGTAAATATATATTAACCAAATGTCTAACTAACCTTGCCAAAATGAGCATAGTCAGCTTTCTTAGTCACTCAGGAAGAAAGTCTGCCTACATTTGGGAGAAATTTTTCTTCCCTATATGTTTCCAGAATGACAGAGAAACAGTAGAAAATATTTGAGTATCTTACATGTACTCCAAGGCAAAAACACACAAGCAACCACTTTCCTCACATTTTGGCTCCATGGTGGCAAGCCACAGGATACATGTCAACCTGAAGCATTAAGTGTCAACTGAATTGTGTGACTTGCAGATTTTGAATGGACAAGGAAATATGACTCATCAACAATTAACATGTCAACTGCTAATGCAGGACTGTACTAGACATGGAAGTAAAGGATGTGAGTCTTCATGTTGAGGAGGTAAAAATTTACTGGAAAGATAAGGTAACCTCTTCCTGTTTCAGTCTGGCCTTACTCCAATCCATTCTCCCTATAGCTACTAGAATAAATTTTCTGAAGTCTCATCAAACCATCTTCTGATTTATTATCCTTCTGATTCATTTTCTTGCTGTTATCTGCAAGAGTAAAATCCTCATTCAACATGGCATTCCAAAGTCTTCATGATCTAATGCCTGCAACTCCTCAACTGTCATCCTATCACCACTACTCCCACGGCCCACCAAACAAACATGTGCATTTATCTTACATGGTGTTCTTACTCCTACCCCTACCCCACTCCTCCCTCCCTTTTCTGGGCCTGGTTAACTCTTGCAAGCCCCTCAAAACGCAGTTCAGTTGTGTCCTCCATGGGCAGCCTTCCCTCACCCCTCCTCCACCTCACAGTATAGAAGGAGATCTTAATACAAGTTAAAGATTCGGTCATTATGAGTCACAGAAGATGTTTCAGCAGAGGAGAAACATGGAAAATGCAAAGGTTTTCTGAAACCACACTTGGCAGATTTGGTGGATTTAAAAGAGAAGGGATAGAAGTTGTGAAAATCAGTTGGAAGGAAAAAGGTTAGCCCTGGCAATTGAGAAGCTATAGAAATATGATGACTTAAGACCATTATAAAACCTGTAGTGAGTTTTATAAAGGAAAAAATAAATAAATTTGTGAGTTCCAAAAATTCATCTTTTTGACTGTTGCATCATTGTGAGAGTATAATGTGATACTTGTCATTACAATTCTAAAGTAATCATTATGGGGATATCTCAGCAAGTGAATTGGTAGGAACACCAAAGGAGACAAATTATACGAATTAAGAGATTTAGACATTTCCAGGCTGTAGCAATGTAGTGCTTAGCCAGTGCTAAGCTACCAGTTTATAATGACAAATTCTATAATCACATATTCTGGCTCCTCAAACAAAATACATTTATAGCCACCAGCACTGTGAGAGGGCCTTTTTAATCTGTATTTTTTTTGTAGTTATCTATTGCAGTAATTTGAAATTGGCCCCAAAATGCCATAAACTGATACATCAATTTGATAACCTCAAATTGCTTAGGGGGCTCCTGAAAAGTAAAGATTTTTGGTGGCTGGTTGGTATATCCATTGACTAGTCACAGAGTGGCACATGGAGCATGTGGCCCATTCTCCAAGAGAGCTGGTCTGTCCCTGGCATAGTCAACTTAGTTGGGAGGCAGCTATGCTCACTACTATGCCACCAATGCCGACGGCTGGTATATTCAACTTAGTAAGAAATCATAGGCAGGACTATCCCGGCGTACCCCCGCTACACTGAATTGTTTCTTAGGGTTGATTATGTGAGCTGTGTTAACTGTAATAAGAATTACACAATAATCACTACTGCACACATTTTGTTCATTTCTCAATAATGTGAAACATTATTAGACTTTGATGTGCTTTAAAACATCTTTTCACCATTGTTTTTGAAACCAACAACTTCTACTCATTTGCCAGCCTGAGCAAGTACCTACCTGGCTGGGTTCTATGCAATGTGTGAAATTGTTGCATATCTGGTCATTTTTCTTATAAAGCAATAAAAGAAGATAAAGGAAGTTTGCTTTTTTAATGTAAGTCTGGGGAAAAGAATCCTGTGTTATATGCCTCACAGACAAACAAAAATGTGTCACCAACTCAGAGAGTCCTGATAATATGGTTCTTGATGGGTCCTAACATATTTCATATTCTCTTTTAAGTTACTGGTAAATAACTCTAAGGAGCCACAGAAATATGAATTGCTATACAGATTTCTTCTAGTAAGTTTCAAGATGCCATGTCTTACCTGTAATGGCATGCCCCCAATTTTTCTCTAATGGAAGAAGTGAAATATTTGTAAGGTGTGCAGAGAAAGAGTGCTATTATTACCTAACGGTTCCTGTAGAAAGACCAAGTACCAGAGATGATAGTGGTTAGACCTCCAAGTTCTCTTTCCACCAAAAAGACCATTGTGAATCCACACTGTGAAGACAACTGCATTTGAGCACAGTTAAATGTAGCATTTATTATTTTATTTTACATTTTTATTGATTTCAGAGAAAAAGAAAGTGGGAGAGAGAGATGGAAACATCAATGATGAAAGAGAATCATTGGTCAGCTGCCTCCTATAGGCACCACATTGGGGATCAAGCCCACAACCAGGGCATGTGCCCTGACCGGGAATCAAACCATGACCTCCTGGTTCATAGGTAGATGCTTAACCACTGAGCCATGCCAGCCATTAATTTAAGTGTAGCATTTAAATTAATACCAGCAGTGAATACTGACTGATTTCTATGCATACATATTTCCCCCCAAATCAATACACGGCCTTTAGTGCATCTTTAAAAATCAAGGTAAGGCTGAGGAATCACCTGACATCTTGTTGTTTCTATAGCTGGACAATGTAGATCTCATTTATCAGCCTGCTGACTTGTTCCTTTTTCAGAAACAGAGATACCATCCAAATATTTTCTGATATCCTTCTTTTTAAAGTTGTGGCTTGTTGAATCAAAGCAGCTGAATTTTATACAAGTTCAATGTCGGCTCCTTAAAAAATGTATTCATCTTTCTGGGCTTGAGATACTGAACAAGCAATGCCTGACCTCACCCAAACCCTGCAGATGTATTTTTCACCCAAGAAATTGTGGGTTTCAACAAGAGAACCATTCTCCTAAATAACAATGTTGGTGGGGAGTTGAGCGTACACAGACCTCACATTGTAACGGAAACCCGGTGTAACACCCTTGTTCTGTACAGGACAGCAGATAGTGCAAATGGTAGCTCATTTGTCAACCCAGAACCTATTTTTTTTCCCCAAGTAAACTGAGTTCTACATTTATGTGATTGAAGTCCCTCCACGGGGTGCCTTTGGGTTCCTTCACAATAACTGTGCGTCCCTTCCAAGTGATGTTGACATTTTCTGACAGTCTGATTGCTGAAAATGGTCTTCATCTACTCAATAGAGGTGGCAAAATCTGTGGCATACACTTAACAATACCTGTTTCCTAAGAATTCCTTGTCCCTCCATCTCTGTACATTCTCTTTTTAGAGCTCAGTGTGAACCAAGCAGATTAGTTTTTAACCAGGCTCAGAGGGTGCTAGACGCTTGAAAGAAAAGATGCTGTGCTGACTATGAATGCTATTCTCTTCTCTAATAGAAGGTTATCTAAAGGTTTTGTTTCCTTGTTTGTTTAGCAATTCCCTGTCATCTACTTACTTTAAGGCCATGGTTCTCAACCTTCCTAATGCCGCGACCCTTTAATACAGTTCCTCATGTTGTAGTGACCCACAGCCATAAAATTATTTTCGTTGCTACTTCATAACTGTAATTTTGCTACTGTTATGAATCGTAATGTAAATATCTGATATGCAGGATGTATTTTCATTGTTAAAAATTGAACATAATTAAAGCATAGTGATTAATCACAAAAACAATATATAATTATATATGTGTTTTCCGATAGTCTTAGGCGACCCCTGTGAAAGGGTCGTTCAACCTCCAAAGGGGTCTCGACCCCCAGGTTGGTGACCCACAGGTTGAGAACCACTGCCTTAAGGGAAGCTGTAGTTGATTTTTTAAATGTGCCCAATATAAGTAATGGTGTCAAAATAGAGGCTTCTCATTGTGGTTTCATAAATGTATATGATTTATCCAATTAGGAAATAAAACTGCTCACAAAACCTACAAAGAAAAAACTGATTATGGAAATCAACTTATTTTTTTAACCCTAAAATAATCCATTATTTTGGATAATGCATAGGTGAACAGAAATCAAGATATTTTCCTATAAGCTGTTTAGGTATAGTATATCCCTCAGATTAATATTCAGACTAGGAAAGAAAGAGAATTACATTGTCCTGTAAGATCTACTACACCTCTGCCATCTTCTGAGCAATTTAGAATCCTTACTTCCATCAAAACCAGCCCCCTTTAGCCTATTTCTCCAGCCCCAGCCCCACCCCTACAATTGCTTTGACCAGAATTGCTTCCTATTTGAGGAGGGTGGAGTTTAAAGTTGTTCTGTAACTGCTTCTTTTATTTCCTTTAAAGTGGGTTCCATAAAATGTCCATGGTGTTCTTAGAAGAAAAGGTTTGGATAATATTGCCTGAGTTAATATTAATTTGAAATATTCCCTATAAATTATTACCTCCTTTTTGGAAACACCAAAAATACATAATGCATGATGCAAGTGAAATGAATGGCAAAAAAAACCCACTATAATGTTATTCTGATCCTCAGTGGCCGGGTCAATCAAAAATAGCCTATTTGACTTTGTGTGGTGGACACACAATGCAATATACAAATCATGTATCATAGAGATATACAATTGAAACCTATATGATCCTATTAATCAGTGTCACCCAATAAATTTAATAAGAAAAAAAAATACCAGAAAAAAAATCAAATTCAATATCACTGGTAAAGTTACCAGAATAAAAGCTCTGAGGTACAACACAATGTAAATCTTGCATACTAGTTTACTTCTCCTTCTAGAATAGATTAATTCAAGAAAAAGTGTGAAATATAAATTTTTGTGATCCAAATTCTGTTTTAAAAACCATACCTCATTTTTGCATGTTGCTTTACATTTTCAAAGCATTTGAATGAGTGCTTTCTCAGATAAACCTCTTTCTCAGCAACTCTGTTAGTAGCTGGAATTGAGGGAAACTGATTTGACCAGTGATTTGACCAGACACATAGAATGCAGTAGAGTGGAGGCTCCAGACCAAGTCCACAGATTTCTTTGGTTTAGGGAAGATACCCACCTCCTTTTGTGAAGCAAATGAATCCTTTGAAATATAGCCACACGCTCATTTTCCATGTTAGAAAATGTGAGTTTTCATGTTGGATATATTTAAAGCAGGGTGTGCCTGTATGTATAGTATGTTTTTGTTTGCTCTCATTTCTATTTTTGGAGAATAATTCGTGGCTGAATTATTTCATCTGTCCCATAGTCATTATTATGGTATATAATATTTTATCCTCTGACTGAACAGAAAATAATGACTTGCCTTAAAGAGATTAGTTTCCATCCTGATTAATACTTATCTTTTAAGAAAAAATTCCACCTTGTTCAAAATTTCTTTAAAATCTTAGAACACGGTTGCTAATTCACCTTTAATCCACTATACTGATCTCAAACGCATGACTATCTAGGCAAATTAATCTGCATTATTTGTCATTTGAGATTGGCCTTTTAACCAGAGAAACCATCCTTTGTACCAGCCTGCAGGTTGAATATCAGGAATCACAACTTCTCTGGAAAAGGAAGAGAGTTTGTGGTTTAAAGATCCAATCTTATTTTATTCCTGTTACCAACCCCATTGTAGATACTTTGGGAACCAGTAAACCGGTTTCAGTTCATACATCTGAAAATGCAAGGAGAAGCTTCCTTATAAGGACTTGTGTCAGCAAGTAGAGAACTAATATTTGCAGAGTATTTTGAGTTGCTCAGGCAAAGGTTCTAGAACAGGATTGGGGAATGTCTGGCCCAAGGGCCTTATAAGGTCTGACCCTGCCAAGGAATTAGGGGGGGAGTTAATTAAATGTTTGACCAAATATAGCAGGCTAATTTTTAAGTTGATAATTTTGTATGGCCCGTGAATGATGTTATCAATATCCAAATGGCCCTTAGCAGAAAAAAGGTTCCCCACCCCTGTTCTAGAGGAAGGAGAATGATCGTTTTTTGGTCCTTATATCAAAAACTATGATGATAATCCCTTCAAGGTTTTGACAATTCCAGAAAAGTCGCCATGCACTTAAACAACAGAGACCAGTGGAAAGGAGGAACCCAGAGTTCAAACCTGATATTAAATCTCTTTGCAATTTAAAGCAGGTAATTTGTTTCCCTATTTATCAAGGGAAATGATAATAGCTGGCTCTGCATCACAGAATATTGAAAAGAAATACATAAAATAATTTGAGCTCCTGAAAGAAAAGTAATATTGGAATGTAAGGAGTTCATATAAATTGCTTTAAAAAGCCTTACAGCCCCCAGCAACAACGTGAGTTAAACTTCTTACTTCAACAGGCCCGCTTATAAAGTTCAATGATTAGCTATTTTGATAGGCTACACTGTTTCCCTGGGTCCTGATCAAAGATTCTTACACATTTTTAAAAATATATTTTATTGATTTTTTACAGAGGAAGGGAGAGGGATAGAGAGTTAGAAACATCGATGAGCGAGAAACATCGATCAGCTGCCTCCTGCACACCCCATACTGGGTATGTGCCTGCAACCAAGGTACATGCCCTTGACCGGAATCGAACCTGGGACCCTTTGGTCCGCAGGCGCGACGCTCTATCCACTGAGCCAAACCGGTCAGGGCGATTCTTACACATTTTAAAAATCCTTGCAGGAATCTTAGTTTGAAGATGCAAATAGCCCTCTAAACCCACCCCCACCCCCCCCCACCCCCAAGCCCCCCACCCTCAGTAACTGTTTATGAATATCTACTTGTTCCTGGACACTGCAGGGACGCCAGGCTAGAGGGACCCATTGAAGAAATGTTGAATTCCTAAATTCCTTTCATCATCTGCCATTTTAGTATAGAGTAACAGGAATTAATCGTTCTGGCAGCCATCCATATATGCCATTAGGATTTTCCCATTCTGGATTGTCCCTGCCTTTCATATATTTAGTTTTCATACAGTCTAAAATTCTGAACCTTGATAACCTTGATAATGGATAACCTTGAACTACTTTTTTTTTCTTTATTGATTAAGGTATTACATATGTGTCCTTATCGCCCCATTGCCCCACCCCCTCCTCCCCCATTCATGCCCTCACCACCCTGGTGTCTGTGTCCATTGATTAGACTTATATGCATGCATACAAGTCCTTTGGTTGATCTCTCCCCCTTACCCCCACCCTCCGCTACCTTCCCTCTGAGGTTTGACGGTCTGATTGATGCTTCTCTGTCTCTGAATCTGTTTTTGTTCATCAGTTTATGTTGTTCATTATGTTCCCTAAGTGAGTGAGATCATGTGGAATTTATCTTTCTCTGACTGGCTTATTTCGCTTAGCATAATGCTCTCCAGTTCCATCCATGCTGTTGCAAATGGTAAGAATTCCTTCTTTTTTACAGCAGTGTAGTATTCCATTGTGTAGATGTGCCAGTTTTTTAATCCACTCATCTACTGATGGGCACTTAGGCTGTTTCCAAATCTTAGCTATGAATTAATGAGTTAATGTGCCGCTATGAACATAGGGGTGCATATATCCTTTCTGATTGGTATTTCTAGTTTCTTGGGATATATTCCTAGAAGTGGGACCACTGGGTCAAATGGTAGTTCCAGTTTTAGTTTTTTGAGGAAACTCCATAATGTTCTCCACAGTGGCTGCACCAGTCAGCATTCCCACCCAGTAAACTAAACTACTTTTTATTAAAATTATAAATTTAGTTTCTTATATATCAACTGGCCAATAATTTTCTTCCTCACCATAACCTCTGTAGAAAAGGCTTCTGTTTTATTGGAGGGGGGCAGAGTTTAAGCACTCCCCTGCCCCTGCTCACCCCCTCACCACACCCCACTGCTGCGAACTCCCTGGTTCCCAGGCCTTTCAGAATTAGAGCCAGCATATTCCCTGGACCTGCTCAGTTAGCCTCCTTTCCCATACCAGCAGGACCCTTGCAGCCCTGCCTCTCTGAAAGTCTGGGATGGATTTGGGGTGGGAGTGGAGGACAGAGGGAATGGTGAGTGGGGGCAGAGTTAGGGACTTCGGGCAGCCTGAGCAGGAGCTGGAGGTAGGCATTGAGAGCTCAGCCCTAAGGCCACTCACAACCTTTGCTCTGGGGTCTTAGAGAAGATTCCTTTCCCCCATTCATTGTCCCAGTTTTAGGCATTGAGGTTAAAAGTTAAGGGGCTACTTGACCTTTTACCATCCCTTGTGGAGAAATCAGCCCCCTAGAAATCAGGCCTGGCTTACCTCAACTTCTCTAGTCTTTAGAGTGACATTTACAAACCTGCACTGCCTCCCCCAGGACCCCTCCAGGCCTAAAACTTGTACCAGCCAGATTGTTTAGCTCCAGGAAATAAGACACATGTACACGCACGTTTTGGGATGGATTCATTCTTGTGAATCTATCTTTGAAACATTGACTTTATAACAATGTATTGAGAAAATATGTTGGTGTGTTCCAATTGTATTGGAAAGAAAAATCTAGGCTAAAATTAGGGAATCAGAAATTTCCTAGGTTTTAGAGATCTTTGATTATTTTGACCAGCTTGTGTGTGTGTGTGTGTGAGAGAGAGAGAGAGAGAGAGAGAGAGAGAGAGAGAGAGAGAGAAAGAGAGAGAGAGAGAGAGAGAGAGACAGAGAGAGAGGGAGAGAGAAGGCAGTGGGAGATTATAAAGGAACAAATAACAAGATGGGAGAAGGATCAAGTTGTAGAAGAGGGTGACAACACTGTCTTCCACCACCTGCTCCTCAGAGGAGTGTTTTAAGAGACACACACATCAGCTGAGAGTCCCTGTGGGCCCCCAGGACTGAGCAGGAAAGGCTGTGTTCACAGTAGAGTGGGCTGGCTGTTAGATCACCAAACTAAGAATGAGCCAACCCAGCTCATTCCAAAAATGTACTCATTTGTAGGGCAGAGGCTGATTTCCTCTCCTGCCTCGCTCTCAGACGGCCAAATACCTCCCCCCGCCCCAGGCTTGGTCTTTGGAAGCAAAGCAGTCCTTGTTTACTTTGACCAACTGAGCCACCTTGTTGTTTATACAAGCTATCTTATCTAGTATTGTTGAGTCACCCTTGTATTTATTGCCTACACCTACTGCCTTCTCTGGTAGCTTCTGGGGTCCTGCCCTGGGAATAGAGTTCTCTAACTTAAGAAGGTGAACTTTTTTTATTTTTTGAAGTATATTTTTATTGATTTCAGAGAGGAAGCGAGAGGGAAAGAGAGAAACATCAATGATGAGAATCATTGATCAGCTGCCTCCTGCACACCCCCTACTGGGGATCAAGTACACAACTCGGACATGTGCCCTGACTGGGAATGGAACTGTGACCTCCTGACTCATAGGCCCAGGCTCAACCACTGAGCCACACCAGCCAGGCCAAGAAGCTGAATTTTTATAGTATAGACCCACCTAAGCTAATCAGTGATACCCAGATTTCTCAGTATTGTAACAGACACTTCTTTTATATTTGTGAAAATTTCCTCTCCCCTTTCTTCGCTTTCCTTTAAAATATTTAATTATATATTTTACTTTTAATTCAACTTTTATTTCGAAAAGCTTGTAGATAATGCTGTGATAACAACCTTTCATCCTTTGCTACATCCAAGGATAATGTTACACCAGCACGTAAAAAAACACTAATATAAATCTAATACTTGTTTTTGGCCTTAATACTTACACTTAAAATATGCTACTGTTCTACAGTGTTTACTACATTATTTTAATGTACGTGCTTGATTGCAGGAAATCTTCACCGAGCCAGCAGTGTTCCTGAGTATGTCTACAACCTGCACTTGGTGGAAAATGACTTTGCTGGCGGGCATTCCCCGGCTCCTAAAACCTATGACAGGCGAAAGGTAGGATGCCAAAGAACGCGACACTAGTTATCAGAAACATTTTCCATCTCCCACAGATTAGTTTTTAATGTTGCCTCTCCGAAATACTGTTACTTCCTAAATGAATTATGAGAAGATTGATTTTGTGTGGACACTGTAGAAAACTGGACATTGAAACAGCCTCAAATCCTGGTGCAAATAACTCGTCAAACCAGGTTAACCACGTCTTGTGTAGAAACAGATTTTACCCAGAAAGGGCCCGGCTTCTCCAGGTGATTCAGAGAAAGGGACCCCTTGTGTAAGAGTCCCGGGATAGTGAGTCTTCAACAGAGATGGAGACTGACTGATGCCTCATTTCACCTTTCTCTCTCCCTCGTGCAGTCAGGCATAACCACGGCGTATGAAGGTCGCTGGGGGAGAGGCACCGCGCAGTACAGCTCCCAGAAGTCGGTGGAAGACAGGTCCCTGAGGCAGCCTCTGCGGAGACTGGAGATCTCCCCCGACAGCAGCCCCGAGCGGGTCCGTTACTCGCACAGCGAGTACCAGTACAGCCAGCGGAGCCAGGCGGCGCACACGCTGCGGCACCGCGACAGCCTGCGGTCCACCCTCCTGCCGCCGCCCAGGTACGCCCGCTCCGAAATCCTGGGCTTCACGTCGGGGGCCGCGAGCCGGCAGCGCTACTACGACACTTACCACAGGCAGGTCCAGTACGGCTCGGTGAACGACTCCGTGTTTGACGGCGCCCCGCCCAAACCCGTGGCGCGGCGTACCCCCGGCCCGGGACCAGCCACAGCATGAGCAACCTCCTGGAGAAAGAGAACTACCTGACGGCGGGCACGGCGCTCAGGCCGCTGCCGCCCCTGCAGTCCGCCGCGCACAGCAGGGCCGCCCGGGCCTCCTGGCATCAGAGCTCCTTCCACAGCACGCGCACGGCGAGGGAGAGGGACGCGGGGTCCAGTGTCGCCGTGGATGCGGGCGGGAGGAGGACGCACCTGACCGCGGGCCAGGTGGCTGCAGGAAGCGGGACCGTGCTGGCGGAGAGAGCCGTTTTCACCGACGCCCAGCTCAGGTGAGGCCCCTTCTCAGTCTGCAGTTCCCACGGCCCCCAGGCCGTGCTGGCACTTCTGAGGCTGCAGAGAAAGGTGTTCAGAGATAAGTGTTCCAGGAACGGCTTTGCGGGCAGCTGCGAAATTGACAGGTTAGCCTATTTACCTCGGGGACAGAGGCCAGGCTGCCTGCTCAGAAGGCAGCCTTGGAGGGAAATGTGACGATCAGTCCATCTGTTACACTTCCAAATTCGATGCTGGCTGAAGGGTTATGGCTCCCTCTCGGCTGAATGAGCGCTAACTCCAATAGACCAGGAAATGGATCATTGCATGCATATTCTTGAAATAAAGGAAGGAAAAAGGCTGTTCCAGGTGCTGAGTGAAACTCAAATGCTATTTTGATAACTACTACCACAGAAAGTCTGATGGCTAAGCAAGGCAGCTAATTTTTAGATGTCTCCTTCCTTCTATACCCGATACGTTTTAGTTTTAAAGAATGTTTTAATTAAAAAAAATTGATTGATTGATTTTAGTGAGAGAGAAAGAGGGAAACATTGATTTGCTGTTCCACTTATTGATGCATTCATTGATTGGTTCTTGTATGTGCCCTGACTAGGGAAAGAACCCACAACCTTGGCATTAGGTGCTCTAACCAACTGAGCTACCCAGCAAGGGATACTTCTTTATTCAGTGATTTGGAGGGTATTTTTTGGCAATACCAAATAATTTTAAAAATTGAATTTTCAAAGTTATTCCTTTGCCTGTCTTACTTTGGCTTGACTAATCTTACTTTGGAACTAAATCCTATTCAAATTTAATGCTGGGGCACAAATTTTATAACTGAGGAAAAAGTTACATAGAGAAAGGTTTAAGAAATGGATGCATGATTATGTTACTAGGTCCTGAAATAATGATGTATCATTATGGTAAAACATTAAATATATGATTTTTAATGTTGCTTAGTGGCAGTTGTCACCTTTAATTATCACTTTAAGTGGCGTTGTACTGTAAAATCATTGACTATGCAGGTACTGCTGATAGAAGATGATAGGGCTAGTCTAAACTCAAAGCAGGAAATATTTCTTATAACCTTTCCATAATCCCACCAAGTTTTCCTGCCTTTCAGCATGGCACATAAGGCCCATGTTTTCTCCTGCTTATCACTCCAGTCTCATCTTTCTTATCTTCATCCTTTGTCACCACCCTCCCCACACCACCCCCACATAACACTCAAACCACTTGGAACCTCTTTTATTTCCCTTAATGGAAGATATTCAAGCATGTATTTCCTTTCTTCTTCTATCTAGCTACCTAGCTACCTAGCTACTTACCTACCTGTCATCCCTTTCCCCCCAGTAGCTCTGATTTTGCCTGGCTTAGCTCAGATACACCTTTTCCCTGACCACTCCCCTCTCAGTCTAGTCTAGGTGCCCCAGTTAGCTGCACTGTGTGACTGTCTCTACCAGAATAATCTATTATGGTTATCCATTTACTTACCTGCTCTCCCTCTAGACTTTGAGCTTCTTGTGAGTGTGTCTTATCTTTATATCCTCAGCACCCTAAAACAGAGGTAGGTCCATAACAGTCACTATGTAAATGAATGGTGAGAGAATGAAGGAATTAAAGAAGGGAGAAATGAAATATAAACTCTTTCCATCTTTTATTACCCACATTCTGGAAGAAGTATTAACCACACTATTTCAGGTCATTGTTTTAATAAATAGGGTACATTTTATTAGAATAATTATATTTCAAAGAAGAGAAGGAACACTTGGGATTAAGAAATATAAAATAAAGGGAAAGATATCTATTGACTAGAGCAGCAGTTCTCAACCTGTGGGTCACGACCCCTTTGGGGGTCGAACGACCCTTTCACAGGGGTCGCCTAAGACCATCGGAAAACATATATAATTACATATTGTTTTTGTGATTAATCACTATGCTTTAATTATGTTCAATTTGTAACAATGAAAATACATCCTGCATTTCAGATATTTACATTATGATTCATAACAGTAGCAAAATTACAGTTATGAAGTAGCAACAAAAATAATTTTATGGTTGTGGGTCACCACAACATGAGGAACTGTGTTAAAGGGTCGCGGCGTTAGGAAGGTTGAGAACCACTGGACTAGAGGCTCAGCGCACGAAATTCTGGCACGGGTACGGTCCCTAGGCCTGGCCTGTGATCAGGACCATCTTCCCCAACTGCCCGCAGCCGGCCCCGCCCCCTGCCGCCACCCACTCCTGGTCCCCTGTTCATCATTGGGCAATCAGAGCCTGCCGGCTGGAGGGAAGGACCAAGAGGTCAGCTGTTCCTGCCCGCTCGCCAGCCCCGCCCCCACCGCAGTTCACCCTCTGTGTGTGGGCTGACCGGTGGGGTGGAGGCCTTGGCCTGGTGCTGCCCATGTCCCCTGCCACCCACCCCTGGTTCCCTGTTCGTCATCGGGTGATGGGAGCCTGCCAGCTGGGGGGAGGGACCCGAGAGGTGGTCAGTGCGCCTCATAGTGACTGGTTGACCGGTCATTCTGGTTGTTCCACCATTAGGGTCAATTTGCATATTACCCTTTTATTATATAGGATGATTCCTAAAGTTGCCATCCTAGAGATCAGAAACCATAGAAAGGAACTCTCTTTGAAAATGTTGCTTTCTACGGAAAAGCAGAGATATTGCCTATAATGAGGCAAATAGGTGATCCAAGGTGCTGTGT